>NC_080070.1:13099769-13392504 GCF_949987535.1 Balaenoptera acutorostrata
GTGTTCACAAGGTTGCCCTCCACTTGATAGCCATGACTCTTAGAATAGTAGCACCAGGGCACACTTATGGTTCCCTGAGGTTTCCAGCAGCACCCACGCTGGTCACATGTGGCCTGAAATAAGAGATTAGTTAGAGTAACTCCACTATGTGTAGAACACTATCATTGATAAATTTAATTTGAGCATGCGGTCTCATGAGTCTTGTTTTACAAATAAGGGACCTGATATTTAAAGAAATTGTGCTGTATCCCAGTCAATGCAGTGCTTGCACTCAAAACTCACTTTTCTGGCCAACATCCTTCCTTGTTGTTGTTATCATATAACAGTATATGATCACAATGCATTCTCTACCTGTCCTCACAATAAACCTGGTAAGTTTATTTAAATATTCTAAACTACTATATAGTTATATCACCTGTAACCCAAAATGACAAATGGAGCTTCACTGATATTGGCTTTGGGCTTTAAAAAAAAACTTTGCAATTAACTTTATTCAGAAGCTTTGAAATCAAGGCAATTTTGCTTTGACTTTTAAATGTGTATATTACAAATGGGTATATTTAGTATAGGTGACATATATACATATATATTATACATATATACATAGTATATACATACATGTGTGTGTGTGTATATGTAGTCTCTTAACTCCTCCCAAGGCAGTAAGTAATTGTTCCTTGAAACCCAAATAGATTCTGATTCTTACTTAAGAAAGGTAAAAAAAAAGAAAAAAAAGAAAGGTACCTGCCTTTTACTACAATTAATGACTGAATCACATGGAGACTAAAATGGATACAATCTCTTTCTCATATAACTAATTTGGAAGAAGCAATCAGGTTAAATACAAAAAAAGTACAAGGAAACCACTCCTCTTGATTGTAACTAATAAAATACTATAGCAAAAATTACGGGTTGTGGCTTCCAAGATTAGATTACAGAGTGTCTCCTGTCTTGCTTGCTCCCTCCCTTTCACTTGCTCTGTTGGAGCTCTCACTCTGCGAGAAGTGAGGTGCTGGACTGCAGGATGACCCACATGGTGAGGAGCTGAGGGAGGTCTCCAGCAAGGAACTGAGGTCCTCAGCCCAACAATCCTTGAGCGGCTGAATTCTGCTAATAATCACAATACACAAGCTTGAAAAGGATCATCCCTCAGTCCCAGAAGACACCTTGATTGCAGTCTTCTGGAAGCCTATGAGCCAAAAGCACCCAGATACACCAAGGCCAGATTTCTGACCATAGAAACTGTGAGAAAATAATGTTTGTTGTGTTAAGCCATTAAGTTTCGGGATAATTTGTTACACAGCAATAGATAACTAACATACCCTGCTATATTATTTTACAGATGAAGAACCTCAGGCCACAGAGGTAAAAGTTCACAGGGGTGAAGTGACCTACCAAAGGTCACTTAGCTATTGAGAAGACAAGGACCAAAACTTAGTTCTCTTGTTATCCGCTTCTTTTTTTCTATAGTCTGGGTTGAGTATCTGCTGAGCATATTTTTAGGAGAATATGGCAATGCTTTACAAACGTAAGACAAAAAAAATTGCTTAGCTATATGAACAATTAGATTTAATCAAATGCTAATTTTTTTGCTAATAACCAATATTAAGGATCTAAAAACAGTGTCCATCTGTGTGGTTTCTATTGTTATGGAATCAGGCTTCACTGTGAACTCAACCGATCAGCAGTTTTTGTTTTTTCTTTTCAAAACCCACTCAGAGGGCTTCCCTGGTGGCGCAGTGGTTGAGAATCTGCCTGCCAATGCAGGGGACATGGGTTCGAGCCCTGGTCTGGGAGGATCCCACATGCTGCGGAGCAGCTAGGCCCGTGAGCCACAACTACTGAGCCTGCGCGTCTGGAGCCTGTGCTCCGCAACAAGAGAGGCCGCGATAGTGAGAGGCCCGCGCACCGCGATGAAGAGTGGCCCCCGCTCGCCGCAACTAGAGAAAGCCCTCGCGCAGAAACGAAGACCCAGCACAGCCATAAATAAATAAATAAATAAATAAATAAAATTAAAAAAAAAAAAAAAGAACCCACTCAGAGGAAACTTCAGTATAACCGGAAAAGAGAAAGGTGCTGGAAAGAGCGCTAAGCAGAACGGCTTCTGCGTGCTCCTCAGAGCTCAGTAACTTCTTCACTGGACTGGAAAGGGCAAAGATCAAAGAGTGGCCAAAGCAGCATGAAAAGTGAACAGCCTCTTGGCCACCTGGAAATCCCAGGCCCTGCAGCGGAGCCAAGCAGTTATGAGGAGCAACGTGGGGAGAAGCAGAGAGCGGGGCAAATAGACAAGAGAGTAAAGAGTAGGTGAAACTTCAGAAAAGAGTTGTAGAGATAAGCTATTAAAAAAATGACAACATGAATAGGACTGAAGGCAACCAAAAAGAATTAAACCCAAACCTGAGACACAACAAAATGGCCTTTGAAGTTGAACATGAGACTTAAAATTTAAGAGAAACTGCCAAAATAATGTAGAGTGTATAATTTCCAATACAGTATTGAGGGGAAAACTAAGGGGAAAAATTCTCAATGCAAAAAATAAGGAAAGAAAACATGTATATGGGGGTAGGCGTGAGTAGGGAGCAGTACATAAAAAACAGACCAAATGGAAAACACAAAATGAGACCATAGAAAAAAGTTTTTCATGTCAATTATCATATGGCTTAAATACTTAATTTAAAAAACAAGGATAATCAGATTACATTTACAGAAATAAATTCAACTGAAGCTGTTTACAGGCAGCACACCCAAAATTTAAGCTCACAAAAGCACTAAAACAGGGAAAAACAGCTATGTGAGAAGAATTCTTACCAAAGGTTAGTACAGCTATAGTGATAGCTGACAAATAGACTTTAAGTAAATATTAATTATTAGAGAGACATAGAGTCACTACATGATGACAAAAGCTTCAGTTCACCAGGAAGATATGACATCTCAAACCTGATACACACCTGATAATAAAGACTCAAAATATTTACAGAAAAACCTTAAAGAATCACAAGGTAAAACTGAAAAAGATAGTAAGTACATAATGCAATATTTTTAAAGAACTCCCTCAGTAATTGATAGATAAAGTAGACAAAAAAGTAAAGATATTTTGCTTTTTACATAATAGATACATACAGGCTCCTGCACCAACACAAAGAGAAGGACTGGATTGAACTCAGAGATAGTGAGAAATCAGATGCTGAAGACACTGCTTATGACCTAGTCAAGCTCTGCTCCACTGGAGTCCTTTTCTCCTCCAACCCCCAATGCTTCTTAACATTTAGAGAGAGAGGAGAAGAAACAAAAAAGGAAGTATTTTATATCAAAATCAGACATGAGACACAAAGGAAAACTAGAATCCAGTTTTATCCATGAATACAAATGCAAAAACCTAAAAGAAAAGAGCACGCAATTTTAACAATGGAAATCAGCAACATATTAAATAAATAATAAGCGAGTAGTGTTTCTTCCAGAAACATAGGGATTCTTTACTATTAGAAAATCCACTGTATAATTTTTCATAACTTATTAAAGGAAGTACACAATACAATCATTTAAATTAATCACCTATTCATGAAAAAATTCTTAGCAAACTGGGAATAAAAAGTAAGTTCCTTAGTTGGATAATGGGTAGATACCTAAAGCCTATAATATGCATCTCACTAACTGTGAAATGTTAGAAACATTCCTTTTAAAATCAGAAAAAAGAGTAGGTGACCATGTCTATGACGTTTTATAATTAAATATATATTGGAGGTCCTAACACTATAAGACTAATAAGACAAGAAAATAAAGAAAATTTGTAAAACTAAAAAGGATGAAGCCAAGTTATCATTATTTTCTGACATAATATTGTGTAAGTAGAAATCCAAGAAAATTTATAGAAATAAATTTAAACTAAATAAGTTAATTATTATTATATTAGATCTTCTATTTTCTTCTTAAAGTCAAACTTTTTCTTTTTTGCCTTTAGGCTTTTAATCTTCCTGGCATTGTTCCTTGAGATATGATGTAATATAGGAATATATAAGCTTGACTCCATTAAAATATAAAATATCTGTTCATCAAGACAGCATAAAATAGGTGAACACAGCCTCATAACAGCAGAAGATACTTACAGCATGTATAATAAAAATAAGAAGTAGAATCTAGAATAACACAAACAAGAAATGTGTACAAATCAGAGTGAGTTGAAAATAATTTACTGATAAGACTACATATGCCTTAGAATATGTGCATCAGTAGGTCATTAGGAAGCAGCATATCTAAGATTAAAAAAAAATTCAGGACCTCAGCAACTGCAGCATTTATAAAAGACAGAAAGCAAAGTTGCAAGGACAAATGCAAACAGGTGAAAAGGAAGTGTCCCAGGTGCAGTGAGAGTCAGCCTGAGTGAATCGGAATTAGCCAGCTCCTGCCACTGGAGGGAATGAGACCACAGTGGACCTTGCTCATTCAGCCCTGCCAACCATCCTGTCTGGGTGCTGGCTCCTCTAACCCTGTATCCCTCCATCCTGTTCTTTCTGTACTGTCCAGTGTCTCTCCACAGCCTTTACGTGTCCTGTCTTAGACACATGATTCCCTCCCTTCACTGGGATAAGAAACAATGGAATTTACAACAAAGAATCATCTGAAGGGAAATTTATACTCTTAGTTCTTTAATCCCAGAGGAGAGAACTAGAGAGGAATGATAAAATGATATAGCAATGACCTCAGCAGTAAAACATTCTGCCTAGCCTGCTGTCATAGTCATAATTTCTTCCCACTCCCCTCCTCCACACAGCCATATACTTTCCTTCAACAAACACATTATATATATGTATATACACACACACAACATTATCCATTGACTCAGCCTCTCAACAACTCTTTAGATCAGCATATGGCACCCAGGATACTTAAAACACACAACAAAATACCTAAGAAATACCTTCTATGAAAAACCAGATCACTGAAAGTGCTCCCAGAGTATTTCTTTCTGGCTGAGCTAAAGAGGAGCAGGCCAGTGAATGAATGCAAAGGTCATAGGTTAATTCACTTGGGTATAACATTTAGAAAAAAGGCAAAGGTTGTTTATTGAACTACAATCTTGATACCACAGTATTAAACAGTCTTATTACAAAACCAAAGAAGCATTACTGAGGCAATAATGACATTTGACGTTCACGTAGCCAATAACAAGATGGGCTGTTGCAGGAAAGTGGACAGACTGAGGATGCATTATTCTTCCAGGTGGGCTTCTGAGCAAGTAGTTTCCTAGCACACTATGACAGGGGCAAGTAAATGGGTGTGGATCAACTTTCTGGAAACATCCTGTTTAGGTACAGCATATCTAGACCACGACTTCCCATTCCTATTGGCAAAGCAGCACATTAATTAATGGTCCTCTATCATCAAGCTCCAAACTACCTTATAGTCTTAAACATTATATGCTCTCTGGCACCGATCCTGTATCTTGGCCATATGGGACCATTCAATATGTCATGTATGTGCCCCACAATTTCCTCTTCTGTCACTTTGTGTGCATTGTCTCCTCTATCCTGAATTCACTTTCCATTCCTCTCATCTCTGTCAAAATCCTGCTTATCATTAATTCCAGACTGTCACCTTCTCCTTGATAATAATCTCTTCTGCTTTGTGATCCACACAGTATTTTGTTTATATCTTATAAATTTTTGTTTTATATTCTAGTTATTTATTTACTTAGCTTATCTCCTCTACCTATTGAACCTATCTCTAAAATACCAAACTTTATGACATTTGGCCCCATACTGAAGTGCTTTTTTTTCTTTTTCTCTTCTATCTTCTTTTTTCCTTTATTTCTGTCTTTTATTCTCTCTCTTCTTGGTTTCCCATTTCGTGATTTCGTTCAGCCCTAAGTGGCTGCTCCTAGCTGCTATGTATCACATAAAAAGCCAACCTCCTCTACCCGAAATCCAAGGTCTTCCAAAATCTGAATCCACCTTTTCTGTTCAGACACATTTCTTCCTACTCCAAGCAGGCATGTCTCTTCATTAATCCAAGAGAAAGTCACATTCATTCCGTCAGGGTAAGACGCCAGATGAAGGGGACTGAATACTGCAACAGTCCTGGTAAGATGAACGGCTCTCACTGGGGTTTCTCCCAGCGCTGGCAGGCTTGCTGCCCAGGCTGCCGCCCTGCTCTGCTCTCACTGCGTTGTCCTGTCCTGGGGATTCCCTGATCCTTGACTATTTACCATATTGGTGCTCTCTCTTGCCTTCAACACAGCCTCTGAGCTTCCTGATTAGTTTTGTCCAATCACTCTGCTCCTAACTACAGTTCCCAGGCATTTTCTCTACTCCAAGCTATTTATCTGGCTCTGGTTCTTTTTTTCTGCCTTAACTTCCAGCTTCCCTAAAACCCCAGTCTATCACTACGGTTGATTTCTCATCTGTTATTTCTTTGCCGTCTTGGTTCTCTCTGACTCAGCATCTATGCTATTTCAGTCAATACTCAAATTGTGAGTATTGGCACAATTGTGCCAATTTGTGGCTCAAATTGTGTAACCATTCTCACTTTCCACAGTTCACATTCTGTGACTCTGTCCAAGTTATGGGCTGAACTGTGTCCCCAGAAAAGATATGTTGAAGTCCTAATCCTCAGTACCTCAGAACTTGATCTTATTTGGAAATAGGATTGTTGCAGATGTGATTAGTTAAGGTGTGATCATACTGGAGTTGGGTGGGCCCTTAATCCAACGTGACCTGTGTCCTTATAAAAATGGGAAATTTGAACACAGACACACACAGAGAATGCTTTGTGAAGATGGAAGCAGAGAATGGAGTAATGTAGCTACAAGCCAAGAAACGCCAAGGATTGTGGCCATCACCAGAAGCTAGGACAAAGGCATGGAACAGATTCTTCCTCAGAGCCCTCAAAAGGAACCAACCCTAATGACACCTTGATTTTGGACTTCTAGCCTCCAGAAGTATGAAAGAAACAAAATGCAGAAATAAAATGTCTTTTGGTATTAGGACCTTTAGACAAACCAAAATAGTAACTCTCAAGAACATCACAGATTATTCCAGCCCATGAACAATAGGATGGCTACAGAGATAAATGTGAGAGTGCCACATGCCCAAGAATCGCATGCAGCAAGCATCCTTTCTGTGTCTGATACACATCTGCCATTGCAGGTCAGTGCACTTCACTCAGAAGGCTGCATTTCGTTTTTATTCACTCTCAACGTGAAACATGACTGATATGGTGTGTGCAATGCATTTTATAATCATATGTTCAGCTGGACTTCAGGTGATGATCAGGAAACACTGCCCAAAAGTAAATGCCCAGATGCCTGCATTATCTTTAATCTGGTATTTATTACCTCTTCCTTCAAAACTTGGCTCTTGAAACTTTATCCTTATTTGAAATACTGTTTTATGCCTATGGATGACTTTTTATTGTAGATCCTAGATAACCTTTTAGAATTGTGTAAGGAAAAAAGAGAGACAGAGAGAGGGCAAGAAACAGAGTCAGAAACAGAGTCAGAGAGAACTAGTAACCAAGTAGTGTTGCCAGATAAAAGACAATATACTTTTAGTATAAGTAAGTCCCAAGTCTTACACGGGACATAATTATACTAAAAATTTATTCATTGTTTATCTGAAATTCAAACCTAAATGGACAGCATGTACTTTTATTTGCTGAATCTGTCAACACAAGGAAATTTTCTAGTTCTTCCTTTCCCAAGGCTGAGCTGTCATATAAGCATGAATACAGGATTTCTTTTCCTGAGCCACCAATAATTGCAATGCAAACAATAAACAACTCTGGGGGCTACAAACAGAAAAAAAAAAAAAAAAGAACACAAACCCTTATCCAATGGCATAAACTCTTAAATGAAAACAAGATCTGTAAGTCAAACCTTTGTTGGTGACTGGTCAGGGATGCAGTTTATCCGTTCCAATTCATTTACCACTGGGCACTCCGCAGAACCAGGAGTGGTACTTTTCCCAGGATCTGGAGTAACTGTCATCCCAGGACCTGGGATAATCCCAAAAGCAAACATAAGATGACAGAATTAATATCACAGGCATTCGATACCCCCATAGTTCTCAACACCTCCAATTATATGGACTCCACTACTGACTGGGCTTCACTCTATGACCTTGAAATGTACACATTCACTTTATAAAGCCTCATTTTGTTCTTGCTGACTGTATTTAACTCTACATACACCTGCACCATCTCCTTCCACCAGCAAGGCCCTCCCCTATGAGACAGTGCATACAAGAGCAAGGAGTTGGACTCCAACATTAGATTGGAAGCTCACCTTCCAAAGTGAGCTCCAAATCTACCTTCTCTACTCCAGGGGTTGGTAAACTACGTCCTGTGGACCAAATCAGGTCACAGCCTGATTTGTAAATAAAATATTGCTGTCACACAGCCACACCCAGATTTTTTATGTATTGTCTATAGCTGCTTTTGTTATTATAGGCAGAATTAGGTAGTTAGGACAGAGACCGTATGGCCCACAAAATCTGAAGTATTAAGTATATGGCCCTTTACAGAGAAGTCTGTACACTCTGCTTTGGTCCTGTACTTCCACCCAGGCAGCTGGTTCACGAAATGTTTGCACACAGATCACGTGCAGTATATGTTGTTCTCTTGAATGTTACCCTAATCATAGTAACCTCAATTCTCCTTGCTCAGTCAACAGGCAATCCCTTGACAAGGAACACTTCTGAGTGATGGCATTCTTATACAAATGTAAAATCTCACAGGACAAAAAATGTAAAGGGGGGGCCACCAAACTAGAAACTGGCAGCTAGAATCTATGCCAGTTGATTGATGGATTCAGACTTAAAAATCAGTTAAATAGGACTTCCCTGGTGGCGCAGTGATTAAGAATCCGCCTGCCAATGCAGGGACACAGGTTCAAGCCCTGGTCCGGGAAGATCCCACATGCCACGGAGCAACTAAGCCCGTGCACTACAACTATTGAGCCTGTGCTCTAGAGCCCGTGAGCCACAACTACTGAGCTCGTGTGCCACAACTACTGAAGCCCGCACACCTAGAGCCCATGCTCCACAACAAGAGAAGCCACCGCAATAAGAAGCCCACGCACCGCAACGAAGAGTAGCCCCCGCTCGCCACCACTAGAGAAAGCCCGCGCACAGCAACGAAGACCCAATACAGCCGAAAATAATAAATAAATTAATTAATTTTTAAAAAAATCAGTAAAATAAAGAAGGCACATTTATTGCATTCTAACATAAGGAAGTTAGATTTCTTTAGGGCACTCTACAATAAGCTAATAATATTAAGACAAAACAATGAGCCTTCTAAGAAGTTTTCTTTTCACTAAGGTTTCCAATTCAAAAGTGGTGGAGTAATAGAACTTTATATTTGTGCCAGTTTCCGCATAAGGGTTTTACTTTCATCTTCAGGATCATAGAATTTTAAGAACTGAACAACCTTTGAGATTATTTAATCTAACTTCCCACAAAAGTAGAAATGGCGTGACTGAGAATGAGGTAGGGGGAGGGGGGCAAAGGTTTTCCTCTGGCAACATACTGGCCCCTCATCACCTGCCCCACCTAGGAAGCTGCTCCTAGCTGAAGCCCAGATAAGAAATCATGGATAACTCAGCACAATCCAGCCCTTCTGTTAAAATAAAACAGTTCAATAAACTTTTAATAAAAAAACTCTGGTAGCTGTTATTTTTTTAAATAACCAAACTTGGGCCTAAGGTACTTTAATTGATTATATACTTATTTGACTACATTTCATATAAGGGTATTGTTGATTACTATTGTTAACAAAATTACAATTATTCAATGAAATTCAGCAAATATATTTCAAGTGCCAGTTGCAGAATCCCGTGCTGTGCTAAATTGGGAAATGAAAGTGTCAGAGTTAGGCCTACAATGAATACCTATTGTGCTGTCACAGTTTTGAGTCAGGTGGTCCCCAACACACACATATAGTACACACACGCACACACACACACGTTCACACCAGTGAATATGAAAGCATCACTTCCCTGCCATTTCTGAGGTGTTTTCTCTGATAAGAGCAATATATGGAGGGGGGAACACCAGAGTTCCTTGTTACCTTCTGATTCCAAAGAATCTCTGGCTGAAAGCACGAAGAGAGGAATAGTGATGATAAACACCACAAGCAGAAGAACACTGAGCATAAGCTCCAAAGTAGTGAACTTTTTCAACTTCTTTCTTGCCATCTACAAAGAAAGAGAAAACAATTTTAGATTTGAGTTTTATTTAACATGTGTTAGTAAACTTTTTTAACAGAAAAGCTCAAATGTATACATAAGAGGAATGAATAACATAATAAATGCCCAGGTACCCATCAACTAGATTAAAAAATTATCAAGTGGCCAATCTCATTCTGTCTATTCTTTTCTTTTTTAAAGGTAATATAAAAACTTTTATTTTTCTTATGTCTATTCTTATTCATGTCTCTCCTTAACCTTGGGTTATTTTGAAGCAAATCTCAGATTTCATATCTTTTAATCTGAAAATATTTAAGCATATTTTTTTAAAAATAAGAAATTTCACAAAAGCCAAGCAAAATACTGTTATCACACTTAAAATATTTTTTAAATAATTCTTTAATCATCAAATTAAAGTATTTTAAAATAATTTCCCTCATTGTCTGATAAGTATTTTATAGCTTGTTTGTTCTACTCTCATAAGGATACAAGTACGATTTATATATGACTGATACGTGTCTGTTAAGTCTTTTTTAACCAGTAAGGTTTGTTCTGTAGATCTGCCCACAATCTGGATTTTGTTGATTGCATCTCCATGCATGCCAACATGTTTCTCTATCCTTGTATTTCCTATAAATTATTAGATCCAGAGTTTTGACAGATACAGGTTGGTTTCTTTTTAGCATGAATGCTGCATAGATGGTACAACATCTTCCAGCAAGAGACACATAAAATCTAGCAGTCTCCTTTTTTCAAAAAAAATGTTCACAGCCATTGGCGAGCATTTCTTCGATCCATTATTTCATTAGGAGTTGTGATGCAGTGACACTGTAATTTTATCATTCTTTGTTCACTTATTAAATGAAATATTCCTATAGAAAGAAATTTCCCCTCATCTATCATTTGTTTCATAAAGGTACAGTTTGTATAGGAAAGGCAGGATAAACGTTTGACTCTTTATTTACTGGTTTTCAAAATAAGGAGTAATAAGGAGTAGTTTCCCTAGCATCCTCCAAAGGGGATCAATGAGATTTTTTGGTCCAATATCTTTATGAACTCATAGATTTAAACACACTTCATCTGTATTAATCCATTGATGTTATTATTATTATTATTATTATTATTATTATTATTAACGCTCATATTTTCCCATCTCTACCCATTGATAGTCTCTTCAAGTTGGCTCTTGGTACTCTTTGGTACTTTCCCTGCTTGCTGGTTTAACATGATAACCTAGGCTCCTTTTGCACATTTCCTGCCCCTCGTCTCAAATCAAACATTTCTAAGGAGTCCTGGTTCCTTTTAGTGGCAATAGTATTTAGAAACTATAATCTGGATAGAGTCTGTGAAATTTAACCTAGAATTCCAGAACTGAAGGGACCTTATGGATCATCTTGACCAGTGCTGCCTTTGGAGCCCCAAGGGGTCCTTGAGGATTTTTAATTTCAAAAAAAATACAGAAATTACACATTTATCTATGTTAGACTCATTATGAACCCTAGCTAGGGATAAGAATATTTTGTCAAGAAGTTTAAATCAGACACTCGGCACTTGCCCCTGCCCAACTCCTACTGAATCAGAATCTCTGGGGTTAAGGCCTGGATATCTGATTTTTTTTAAAAACCTCCACAGATGATTCTGATATGCAATCATGTTTCAAAAGCAGTGAACCCGTCTATTATAGGTTCGCTGTTGGCTCCCTGCCGAACAAACTATAGTATCTCTGCAATGCGCCAGGAATCCTGTGTGCTCTTCAAGTATACAGAAAACTGAGATCGAACACATGAAGCTCATCTTGTTGGGATGCTAAATTTAGAGTATTTTAAGCCAAAATTTGGCTTTTAAGTAAAGATTCATGAAGTTCAAAACCTAAAAACATTATCCTTTATAGTCAAAGATCCACCATAAATTGGGCTTTGAAGTATCTTCTTATTAGTGAGGAAAGATTCGGCAAAGTCATCCACATTTACTCTTTCCATGCTATGGGAGGTTACAGGGAAACCCAGAGAGCCCAGAGGTCAACTCAACTGCTCAGAGGGATGAATATTGATATCATTTGTCCAGATACAGAGCATAGCAACATAGCACATGTCTGAACGAAGAAATAAAATACCACGTTCCTAAGGGTGAGTACTGTGATTGACACAGAAACAGGACTTGAGGAGAGAAAAACCTGACAGCTATTAAAGCAGGGACCACTGGGATTATCAGTGTCACCCGGGCCTCTGTGCAGACTCCCTTCGTCTTTGACCAGGAAGGCACAGACCACCATGCACAAACTCAAATGAGGATTATGCCTCATGTGCAGTCCTTTCTAGAAATCTTCCTCAGTGCTTCCATCCTTGGACTTGGTTCTTTGTTTGGATCAATTCTGATTCTGGACTGAGTTGTGGCTCTACCCTCCATGGGCAGCAAGTAAATAAACCCCCATCACTCCCTTCACGTCCTTCCCCTGGATGGCCCAGATATGACTGCATGTACCTCCTTCCTCTGACCCTACTACTGTCCTTCTTTAGAAGGACCTCACTGTCTCTTAGGGGAGGGCACACTGTCTTTTACGTTTTGTACAAGAATGTGGACACAGATATAGCACTTCTCCAAAAGCATGAGAAACTATGTAGAGCCATACTTTAATGCAGAAATGCACTGCTCAACAGGGAGTGAAACCTACAGCTAAGTCACAATCAATACACAAACCAGAGAGAGGGAGAAATATCTTGTCGAAAGAAGAAGTAAACAAATCCATTGTCAAGTTGAGTGGTGTGATTGGAATGATTCCTAAAATGAGTTTCATTGACCTGACTAGCTTCTTGTATTTCCTCAACTTATGAAAAATTGTACATTAGCCGTATCTAGAATCAGACATACTGAAAAGTGTAAGGAAAAAGAAGAGGAGAGAAGAGTGGAAGGAGCAGAATTATCTATACTAATGGGCCACTGGTTTTGAGGCCTCACAAGTTTAAAATGGTTTCCATTGCTTATGAGACAAAAGGGCGTGTCATCTATTACCATCTGACTCTTAATAATCATTATCACTAAGTTTCTGGTCTTCTATGTGCCAGGTATTTTCCAAGCTTGATTAGGTATCTGTATAACCCTGAAAGGCAGATATTCATCTCCATTTTATAAACGAGAAAACAGAGGTCAAAACGGTATAAAACTCGTCAGCAACCACAGACAAATGGTGGAGCTGAAATTCACTACCAGTCTGCGCTCCAGGGCCCAGCTTCTCGGAACACACACTCCCCGACAGCACCTTCTCCACTTACCAGGTCAAACAATATCTCCCCCAGGACTTCAAATTAATAACCCTCCCTCTCTCGCTCCCAAGCACTCTATCTAGATTTATAACCCTGAGGAGAATCTGTCTTCCCTACTAACTTTGAAGCTACTAGAGGAAAGTGAGTACGAGCTTCTTACCCCTCCCCAAGTCGTCCCTCTCGGCCTGAGAGCCTCAGATACCGGTTCCCTTGGCTCTGGGGCAGCTGAGTGGAGCCAGGGCAGAGGGTCCAGGGCCATTCTTCTGCTGGCAGTTGCCGCCTCTGGAAATCCAGATCCCTTTCAATTAGCCTAGTGATGCCACCTTCCTTTTTTTTTAATCACTGTATCATTTTTAAAATTTTTATTTTATATTGGAGTATAGCTGATTGACAATGTTGTGTTAGCTTCAGGTGTACAGCATAGTGATTCAGTTATACATATACATATATCTTTCCTTTTTTCAAGTTCTTTTCCCATTTAGGTTACTACAGACCTGTGCTATAGAGTAGGTCCTTATTGCTTATCTATTTTAAATATAGCAGTGTATTTATGTCCATCCCAATCTCCCAATCTATCCCCCCGCCCCCCCCCCCGCCCCAGTAACCATAAGTTCCTTCTCTAAGTCTGTTATCACTGTATCTTTTTCTTAATAATTGTTTTTTTTTCCTTTTCCTTGTGCTCTCTGATGTGGACAGTCCCGGCAAGAACTCCACCATGCCTCAGTGCACGCTACCTGGCAGGTGCTCTAAGTGAGTATTTGCTGATTGGGGAGCAAGACTGAGTGGAAACACCACCACAGGATCCTTTGGCCATGCACTCACTGCAGGGTCCTCGTTCCTGTTTCCCAAGAGGAAAGGTGGGGAAGGAATGGGAAACAGTGTGCCTTCATCCCAGGAACCTCACCAGTAATCATAGGGGCACTAGTGAAAAGGAAAGAAAAAATAAAATTTGGATTTAAAAAATAATATAAGTTAGAGGGCAGTTATTTATTTTACAAAAGGATCCAAGTCAAGCTTTCTTTAAATCAATCTTTGAAGTATGCAGGAGTGGTACATCAATATCTCCAGGGAGATTTTTTTTAAGAATACACAGCTACTTCCCTCTCCATTTGACCTTTGTAACTATTGCTCATAACAAGTAATAGCCTTCATGTGAGTTGTAACATACAAAGAAATAGCTGAAAACCATCTCTTTATAAAGGAATAGTTTATATTCTCTACCAGAATATATCCTAGTAAATGTACTTTCTGGAAAACAGCACTCTTCACAGCCCCTTCTTAAGCCCAACCACAGCTGAACACAGCCCCACATCCCTCTCCTGCTCTCTGTACCCTCCTACTCCCAGCTCAGAACTGCCCCCACCTCCACTGCAGACCCCCTTTCCCAGGCTGATTATCAGCTGAGCTGCTCTCTGCTCTGAATCCCCAGCACAATGGTTCTGTCTGCCTTTCTTCGTCCATACTGTTACAGACTCATTTCATTTCGTACATCTTTATTAGAATGTCAAGGGAAGTCTGGAAAGGAAAAAAGGTAAAATCCTGTGATCAGTCTACCATCCGGAACCCTTCTGTGTAGGTTTTAAAAGTTCCCTAGATCACTTTGAGCTTCACTTCCCCTCCACTCCTGTTTGAGAATCACTTGGGAAACCTTGAGTTCAGTGGATTTAATAACACTGAATGACATTATCCTATGAGGGGGAGGGGAAACAGCAGGTGTAAATTAAGGAGAGTGCAATTAGGGACAAAAATGAAGTAGGAGACAGTAATAAAGAAAAATGAAATACATTTGGAGGGAGTAATGGGGCATGGGTGGCTCCTTGAAAGTTTTCAACCCCATCAAAGCACCCCTCCCAACTCTTCCAGTATCTCCAGTATATCAATGCGCCCTCTCTAACCTCAGCTCATTTGTGACCAAGGATAAGTTTTCCTAAGGCTTTTCCCCCAAAGGTATGCCTACTTTCTTAGGTTTACAACACCCTTTTTCTTTCTCAAATTGTAAGCTCTTAGGGTGTGAGAATTATGCCTGCTTCTTCCTCTTTATTTCCTTCCTAAATACCTACAAGCAGAATCTACATAATCAATACTTACTGACCAATAACATTTTATTCCTTGACTGAATATTTACAAAATAACCTGAATACTTCCTAATTATAGTACACTGTGAAGGTACTTTAGAGGATACAATGATGGTACCTGCCTTAAGTGGACTTAAATTCCAATACCACTATTTCCTTCTACCCAATAAAGGCAATGTACGGTAGAAAGAAGAAGAGAAGGGATGTGCTCTTTCTTGAAAATCAGAAGACCTTAATTTTATTCCTCATTCTGAAAATAACTAGCCAGATGACCTTGAGAAATTTACTTAAGCTTTCTGGTTCTCTGTTTCCTCACTTACAATTAATTAAAGAGGTTGAACGAGAAGATCTACAAAATTCATACCAGCTTTTATATGTCATGTTTGAATGAGTCACCCAAATTGCTTGCTTCTTTACTCTTCTCTTCCACAGAAGATCCCTGTGCTAAACATATCACTGGCATTTTCCTTCTTCATTATATGCCCAAGTTCTCTTTCTCAGTGTGAGAGCATGCTAAGTACAGCTTGAGAAGATCTGAGCTTGCTTTTAGCCCTACCATTTCTTGCTGTGGTCGCCAAAGAATTTATTTAACACTCTTGAATCTCAGTTGTCTGAGGTGCAAAAATGGAACTAAGAATATCTATTACTATCTATCATCATCTTCTTATTGTGAGAATCAAATAAAAACATCTTAAATGATAAAGCATTACATATCCTTATTTATTACTTACCATAGAGAAAATACTCTTGGGTACGAAACAGCATGTTCCTAAGAAATGTGTCAATCCCTCTCTCGTGAGGGTGGCACCCCACCTTACTCAGTGCTTTGTAAAGTGGAAGATGCACGTTCCTGGCAGCTGTCCTTATGAACTTGTTCTGATATGAACTCCTATCTGCTAAGTGCTTTATGGCCCCATGTGTCAGGTGACTCACGTGGTACCTGAGACACAGGTGCAGAAATCTAGGAGGAAGCAGGAGGAGCTATGAGCAGCAATCTTGCCCATTCAAAGTCCAATTCTCCACCAGCCCACTCACAGCTCCTCTCCCGGGCTGCCTTGTAAATCACACTATTTTTACTCAAAAAGCACATCCCTTCTCTTCTTCCCTGAAGTCTTCATTCAAAACTCCCCAGCTGGGCTTCCCTGGTGGCGCAGTGGTTGAGAATCTGCCTGCCAATGCAGGGGACACGGGTTCGAGCCCTGGTCTGGGAAGATCCCACATGCCGCGGAGCGACTGAGCCCGTGCGCCACAATTGCTGAGCCTGCGCGTCTGGAGCCTGTGCTCCACAACGGGAGAGGCCACGATAGTGAGAGGCCTGCGCACCGCGATGAAGAGTGGCCCCCACTTGCCGCGACTAGAGAAAGCCCTCACACAGAAACGAAGACCCAACACAGCCATAAATAAATAAATAAATAAATAAATAAAATTAAAAAAAAAAAAAAAAAAAAAAAAAAAAAAAACTCCCCAGCTCGCGAATCTTAAATCCTCAGCTCAACTTAGTTGTTTGATATTTTCTTGCAGCCTCACTATCCACCCAATCGATGTGTCCTCACACAACCTCCAGATGGTCCTCAGGCAGAAGAAGGCTTAAACACACTGATGAGAAAACGCTATTTGTCACCATAATACCCTCTTAACATGCAAAAGGAAATGGGGTTGTACCCTTCTCTACAACAAGGATTGCCTTGGTTTTTCTAAAGTAAATGACCCAGCTCTAATCTTTCATACCTGTCCTTCCCCAATACATTACATTCCCAAAGGCTTTATAAGATATTCCATAATACTAATCTTGCATGTAAAACTCCATAAATATTAATAGCCTTCCATGCCTGATATAATTAAATTAACTAATGAGATCAAGAGCGATCTCATGTTCACTGGCAAGGAGCAGAGTTATCAGAATGCCTATGGAAGTGACCATGTCTCCTTCTCTTTGGTGGTTGCTGACAGCTGTGAAATAGGAGACTGTTCTTCATACTAATTTAAAATTTTTCCCAAATGGCTGTTAACATACTGTGTTACATGCTATGAAGAAAAAGTCACCCACCATTTACTAGTCAAACTGTAAACACTATATGCTCAATAAAGACTTGGCAAAAGCTACTCAAGTTATTTACACCCGTAATCTGGATGTCCATTTATAGAAATTTAGTCCATAAATATACTTGCGGCTTCGGAGGTCAGATCCCAGGGAGAGGACTGGGGTTGGCTGTGTGAACACAGCCTGAAGGGGGCTAGTGCACCACAGCTAGCCAGGAGGGAGTCCAGGAAAAAGTCTGGACCTGCCGAAGAGGCAAGAGACCATTGTTTTGCGGTGCACGAGGAGACGGGATTCAGAGCACCGCCTAAACGAGCTCCAAAGACAGGCCCAAGCCGTGGCTATCAGCGCGGACACCAGAGACGGGCATGAAATGCTAAGGCTGCTGCTGCAGCCACCAAGAAGCCTGTGTGCAAGCACAGGTCACTATCCACACCTCCCCTCCCGGGAGCCTGTGCAGCCCGCCACTTCCAGGGTCCCGTGATCCAGGGACAACGTCCCCGGGAGAACACACAGCGCGCCTCATGCTGGTGCAATGTCACACCAGCCTCCGCCGCTGGAAGCTCGCTCCGCATTCCGTACCCCTCCCTCCCCCCGGCCTGCGTGAGCCAGAGCCCCCTAATCAGCTGCTCCTTTAACCCCCTCCTGTCTGGTCAAAGAACAGATGCCCCCAGGCGACCTACATGCAGAGGCGGGGCCAAATCCAAAGCTGAACCCCAGAAGCTGTGCGAAAACAGAAGAGAAAGGGAAATCTCTCCCAGCAGTCTCAGGAGCAGCAGATTAAATCTCCACAGTCAAGTTGATGTACCCTGCATCTGTGGAATACCTGAATAGACAATGAAACATCCCAAAATCGAGGTGGTGGACTTTGGGAGCAACTGTAGACTTGGGGTTTGCTTTCTGCATGTAATTTGTTTCTGGTTTTATGTCTATCTTAGTTTACTATTTAGAGTTTATTATCATTGGTAGACTTGTTTATTAATTTGGCTGCTCTCTTCCTTTTTTTTAAAATATATATATATTTTGTTCCTTTTTCTCTTTTTGTGAGTGTGTATGTGTATGCTTCTTTCTGTGATTTTGTCTGAATAGCTTTGTTTTTACCACTTGTCCTAGCGTTCTGTTTGTCCGTTTTTGCTTTTTTTTTTAATACTTTTTAGCACTTGTTATCATTGGTGGAATTGTTTATTGGTTTGGTTGCTCTCTTCTTTCTTTTTTTTTTTAATTACTTTTTTATTTTTTTATTTTAATAATTTTTTTATTTTAATAACTTCATTTTATTTATTTAATTTTTCTTTCTTTCTGTTTTTTTTTCTCCCTTTTCTTCTGAGCCATGTGGCTGACAAGGTCTTCGTGCTCCGGCCGGGTGTCAGGCCTGAGCCGCTTAGGTGGGAGAGCCGAGTTCAAGACATTATTCCACCACAGACCTCACAGACCCATGTAATCTCAATCAGCGAGAGCTCTCCCAGAGATCTCCATCTCAACACTAAGACCCAGATCCACTCAACAACTAGCAAGCTACAGTGCTGGATACCCCATGCCAAAAAACTAGCAACACAGGAACACAACACCACCCATTAGCAGAGTGGCTGCCTAAAATCATAATAAGTTCACAAACACCCCAAAACACACCACTGGACATGGTTCTGCCCACCAGAGAGACAAGATCCAGCCTCATCCACCAGAACACAGGCACTAGTCCCCTCCACCAGGAAGCCTACACAACCCACAGAACCAACCTTACCCACTGGGGGCAGACACCAAAAACAACGGGAACTACAAACCTGTGGCCTGCGAAAAGGAGACCACAAACACAGTATGTTAAGCAAAATGAGAAGACAGAGAAATACACAGCAGATGAAGGAGCAAAGGAAAAACCCATCAGACCAAACAAATGAAGAGGAAATAGGCAGTCTACCTGAAAAAGAATTCACAGTAAAGATAGTAAAGATGATCCAAAATCTTGAAAACAGAATGGAGAAAATACAAGAAACGTTTAACAAGGACCTAGAAGAACTAAAGAGCAAGCAAACAATGACGAACAACACAATAAATGAAATTTAAAATTCTCTAGAAGGAATCAATAACAGAATAACTGAGGCAGAAGAACAGATAAATGACCTAGAAGATAAAATAGTGGAAATAACTACCACAGAGCAGAATAAAGAAAACAGAATGAAAAGAATTGAGGACAGTCTCAGAGACCGCTGGGGCAACATTAAACGCACTAACATTTGAATTACAGGGGTCCCAGAAAAAGAAGAGAAAAAGAAAGGGACTGAGAAAATATTTTAAGAGATTATAGTTGAAAGCTTCCCTAATATGGGAAAGGAAATAGTCAATTAAGTCCAGGAAGTGCAAAAAGTCCCATACAGGATAAATCCAAGAAGAAACACGCCAAGACACATATTAATCAAACTACCAAAATTTAATACAAAGAAAAAATATTAAAAGCAGCAAGGAAAAAGCAACAAATAACACACAAGGGAATTCCCATAAGGTTAACAGCTGATCTTTCAGCAGAAACTCTGCAAGCCAGAAGGGTGGGGCAGGACATATTTAAAGTGTTGAAAGGAAAAAAACTGCAACCAAGATTATTCTATCCAGCAAGGATCTCATTCAGATTTGATGGAGAAATTAAAACCTTTACAGACAAGCAAAAGCTAAGAGAATTCAGCACCACCAAACCAGCTTTACAACAAACGCTAAAGGAACTTCTCTAGGCAGGAAACACAAGAGAAGGAAAAGACCTACAATAACAAACCCAAAGCAATTAAGAAAATGGTAATAGTAACATACGTATCAATAACTACCTTAAATGTAAATGGATTAAATGCTCCAACCAAAAGACATAGACTGGCTGAAAGAATACAAAAACAAGACCCATATATATGCTGTCTACAAGAGACCCACTTCAGACCAAGGGACACATACAGACTGAAAGTAAGGGGACGGAAAAAAATATTCCATGCAAATGGAAATCAAAAGAAAGCTGGAGTAGCAATTCACATATAAGACAAAATAGACTTTAAAATAAAGACTATTACAAGAGACAAGGACATTACATAATGATCAAGAGATCAATCCAAGAAGAAGATATAACAATTGTAAATATTTATGCACCCAACAGAGGAACACCTCAATACATAAGTTAAATGTTAACAGCCATAAAAGGGGAAATCGACAGTAACTCAATAATAGTAAGTGACTTAAACACCCCACTTTCACCAATGGACAGATCATCCAAAATGAGAATAAATAAGGAAACACAAGCTTTAAATGATACATTAAACAAGATGAACTTAATTGATATTCATAGGACATTCCATCCAAAAACAACAGAATACACTTTCTTCTCAAGTGCTCATGGAACATTCTCCAGGAGAGATTACATCTTGGGTCACAAATCAAGACTTAGAAAATTTAGAAAAACTGAAATCGTATCAAGTACCTTTTCCGACCACAACACTATAAGACTAGATATCAATTACAGGAAAAAATCCGTAAAAAATACAAACACATGGAGGCTAAACAATACACTACTAAATAACCAAGAGATCATTGAAGAAATCAAAGAGGAAATCAAAAAATACCTAGAAACAAATGACAATGAAAACACGACAACCCAAAACCTATGGGCAGCAAAAGTAGTTCTAAGAGGGAAGTTTATAGCCATACAATCCTACCTCAAGAAACAAGAAATATCTCAAATAAACAACCAAACCTTACACTGAAAGCAATTAGAGAAAGAAGAAAAAAAAAACCCCAAAGTTAGCAGAAGGAAAGAAATCATAAAGACCAGATCAGAAGTAAATGAAAAAGAAAGGAAGGAAACGATAGCAAAGATCAATAAAACTAAAAGCTGGTTCTTTGAGAAGATAAACAAAACTGATAAACCATTAGCCAGACTCATCAAGAAAAAAAGGGAGAAGACTCAAATCAATAGAATTAGAAATGAAAAAGGAGAAGTAACAACTGACACTGCAGAAATACAAAGGATCATGAGAGATTACTACAAGCAACTATATGCCAATAAAATGACAACCTGAAAGAAATGGACAAATTCTTAGAAATGCACAACCTTCTGCGATTGACCCAGGAAGAAATAGAAAATATGAACAGACCAATCACATGCACTGAAATTGAAACTGTGATTAAAAATCTTCCAACAAACAAAAGCCCAGGACCAGATGGCTTCACAGGTAAATTCTATCAAACATTTAGAAAAGAGCTAATGCTTATCCTTCTCAAACTCTTCCAAAATATAGCAGAAGGAGGAACACTCCCAAACTCATTCTACAAGGCCACCATCACCCTGATACCAAAACCTGACGAAGATGTCACAAAAAAGAAAACTACAGGCCAATATCACTGATGAACATAAATGCAAAAATCCTCAACAACTAGCAAACAGAATCCAACAGCACATTAAAAGGATCGTATACTATGATCAAGTGGGGTTTATCCCAGGAATGCAAAAAGACCATATAATCATCTCAATAGATGCAGAAAAAGCTTTCAACAAAATTCAACACCCATTTATGATAAAAACCCTCCAGAAAGTAGGCATAGAGGAAACTTACCTTAACATAATAAAGGCCATATATGACAAACCCACAGCCAACATCATTCTCAATGGTGAAAAACTGAAACCATTTCCACTAAGATCAGGAACAAGACAAGGTTTCCCACTCTCACCACTATTATTTAACATAGCTTTGGAAGTTTTAGCCACAGCAACCAGAGAAGAAAAAGAAATAAAAGGAATCCAAATAGGAAAAGAAGTAAAACTGTCACTGTTTGCAGATGACATTATACTATACATACAGAATCCTAAAGATGCTACCAGAAAACTACTAGGACTAATCAATGAATTTGGTAAAGTAGCAGGATACAAAATTACTGCACAAAAATCTCTTGCATTCCTCTACACTAACAGCAAAAAATCTGAAAGAGAAATTAAGGAAACATTCTCATTTACCATTGCAACAAAAAGAATAAAATACCTAGGAATAAACCTACCTAAGGAGACAAAACACCTGTATGCAGAAAACTATAAGACAATGATGAAAGAAATTAAAGATGATACAAACAGATGGAGAGATATACCATGTTCTTGGATTGGAAGAATCAACATTGTGAAAATGACTATACTACCCAAAGCAATCTACAGATTCAATGCACTCCCTATCAAACTACCAATGGCATTTTTCAGAGAACTAGAACAAAAAATTTCACAATTTGTAGGGAAACACAAAAGACCCCGAAGAGCCAAAGCAATCTTGAGAAAGAAAAACAGAGCTGGAGGAATCAGGCTCCCTGATTTCAGACTATACTACAAAGCTACAGTGATCAAGACAGTATGGTACTGGGACAAAAACAGAAATATAGATCAATGGAACAGGATAGAAAACCCAGAGATAAACCCACACACATATGGTCACCTTATTTTTGATAAAAGAGGCAAGAATATACAATGAAGAAAAGACATCCTCTTCAATAAGTGGTGCTGGGAAAACTGGACAGGTACATGTAAAAGAATGAAATTAGAACACTCCCTAACACCATACACTAAAATAAACTCACAATGGATTTAAGACCTAAATGTAAGGCCAGACACTATACAACTTTTAGAGGAAAACATAGGCAGAACACTCTATGACATAAATCACAGCAAGATCGTTTTTGACCCACCTCCTAGAGAAATGGAAATAAAAACAAAAATAAACAAATGGGACCTAAAGAAACTTACAAGCTTTTGCAGAGCAAAGGAAACCATAAACAAGATGAAAAGACAACCCTCAGAATGGGAGAAAATATTTGCAAATGAAGCAACTGACAAAGGATTAATCTCCAAAATATACAAGCATCTCATGCAGCTCAGTATCAACAAAACAAACAACCCAATCCAGAAATGGGCAGAAGACCTAAACAGACATTTCTCCAAAGAAGATATACAGATTGCCAGCAAACACATGAAAGGATGCTCAACATCACTAATCATTAGAGAAATGCAAATCAAAGCTACAATGAGATATCACCTCACACCAGTCAGAATGGCCATCATCAAAAAATCTACAAACAATAAATGCTGGAGAGGGTGTAGAGAAAAGGGAACCCTCTTGTACTGTTGGTGGGAACGTAAATTGATACAGCCACTATAGAGAACAGTATGGTGGTTCCTTAAAAAACTAAAAATAGAACTACCATACGACCCAGCAATCCCACTACTGGGCATATACCACGAGAAAACCATAATTCAAAAAGAGTCATGTGCCACAATGTTCATTGCAGTTCTATTTACAATAGCCAGGACATGGAAGCCACCTAAGTGTCCATCGACAGATGAATGGATAAAGAAGATGTGGCACATATAAACAATGGAATATTACTCATCCATAAAAAGAAATGAAATTGAGTTATTTGTAGTGAGGTGGATGGACCTAGAGTCTGTCATACAGAGTGAAGTAAGTCAGAAAGAGAAAAACAAATACCGTGTGCTAACACATATATATGGAATCTAAAAAAAAAAAAAAAAGGTTCTGAAGAACCTAGGAGCAGGACAGGAATAAAGACGCAGACGTAGAGAATGGACTTGAGGACACGGGGAGTGTAAAGGGTAAGCTGGGATGAAGTGAGAGAGTGGCATGGACATATATATACTACCAAATGTAAAATAGATAGCTAGTGGGAAGCAGCCGCATAGCACAGGGAAATCAGCTCGGTGCTTTGTGTCCACCTAGAGGGGTGGGATAGGGAGGGTGGGAGGGAGACGCAGGAGGGATATATGTATGGGTTTATAAGTATACTTATAGCTGATTCGCTTTGTTATACAGCAGAAACTAACACACCACTGTAAAGCAATTATACTCCAATAAAAATGTTAAAAAAAAATACACTTGCATGTGTGGAAAGCAATGTATGTACAGATACAGGTTCTTCACTGTAACATGATATATAACAGCAATAGATTGTGAATAGTATAGATATCTATAGAGAGAGGATGGAGTAAGTTATGAAATAAAATAAAACTTAATATTATTCAAAATCATGATATGGTGGGTTTTTTTAAAATAAAGATGCACAAATTCTTCTATACTCTTCCCTTCAAGAGGTGGAGCCAAGCCCCCCATCCCTCACCCCATGAGAGTGGGCTGGACTTAGTGACTCACTTCTAACAAACAGAATACAGCAGAGCGGGTGGTGTGTGACTTCCAAGACTGGGATACAAAAGGCATTACATCTTCCTCCTTCCTCTTTCTCTTGGATCAGTTCTTGGAGAAGCCAGCTGCCATGCCATAAGGACGCTCAAGCAGACCTACAGAAAGGGCCAACAGCCAGCAAGGAACTGAGACCTCCTGCCAACAGCCATGTGAGTGAGGCATCTCAGAAGCAGATTCTCCAGCCCCAGTGAAGGCTTCACATGACAGCAGCCCTGGGCAGCATCCTGGCTGCAACCTCATGAGAGACCTTGAACCAGAACCACCTAGCGAAGTATTCCTAACCCACAGGAACTGTGAGATAATAAATGTTCATTGCTTCAAGCTGTGAAATTTTGGGGTAATTTGCTATGCAGCAATAGATAATTAATATACATGGGTAAATATGACTTGAAAAAATATCACTTGCATTTTAAAAAATCTGTTTGCCTCCTATCAAAAGTCCTTTTGCATCATATTCAAATATGGCTACTGGCTCTATGGAACAATGATAATTATTTTCTAGCTATAGAAGAGAAACATTTCCTTAAACCTTATGGAAAAAAAAAACCTCATCAGCATCATCTGATTCACCTTACTTCCCAAATTATATGGATCTCAGTGGTGAAACCTATAATCTCAATTTGAAATGCAATTTAGAAAAAAAATCAAGATCAAAGAAAAACTGTTTTAAAAAACTGTTACTTGGCAGTCTGTCATCAATCTTTGGATATTCTATTTCATATGACACATAAACTGTGCAATTTTAATGATAATAATCGCTACCAGTAATTGAGTAATGTTCTAAGAGGTTTATATAATCCATTGCATGTAATCTTTGTTATAACCCCCAGTGAGTTATTGCTACCATCTTCGCTTTCAGATGAGGAAGTTAAGCTTTAGCAAGCCCACATAACCTGCCTGATGTCACACAGCTGATAAGGAGTAAAGCCACAATTTGAATACCCGCCCTTTGGACTTCACAGCCAGAACTTGTAAGCACTACTCTGTAGTCCATGTAATAATGCCCACAGTGTACTCCAGCTTAGGCTTTTAGTGAGATTGTGCTTTTGTCAAATAGTACCTGGGTCATTAACCAAGTACTCAGAACGTGTGTGGCACTGGGCGAAGCACTTAGGTGCATTATTTCATTTCGTCCCCACAGCCATCCTCTAAGCTGAGACTGTATTATCGCCATTTGACAAATGAGCTAACTGAGCCTCAGAGACTCCAGATTGCCTGAGGCCCAGGCAGTCTGAATCCAAAGCTCACTTCCACATACGATGCAAGTACAGAAAACTTACACATTCGTGATGATAAAAGTTTTTAATTTAAGAGGGTGGAGGATGCATGGGAGATGCCTGTGTCCTTCCAAAGACAACCTCCGGGTAGGAAGCTTACAGAAAGAAAAGGAAAGAATTCTGCAACATTTCAGTCTCCACAGCCCCTGGGGGGTTTCAAAGCTGTTTTGTAAGCATCTGTTGTAGTAGTCAATTCACTTGAAGTTTACAACCCACAGGACTGTTTTAAATTCTCTGTGAGAGCCAGGAGAACGAGTTCCCCATGTTTATCAATCCTTTGTCTTTGGAGGAACAGGAGATCTGACTGCAGTTTATTTATTCACTCATCAATTATTTATTAAGCTCCTACAATGTGCCAAGCACTCTTCCAGGAGCTGGTTATGCAACAACAAACAAAAAGGTAAAAATTCTTGCCCTCATGGGACTTATATTCCTGTGGGTAGAAAAAAAGAGACAAAAAAATAAATGCATATCCATAGGTTAGACTTTGGTAAGTGCTGTGGAGAAAAATAAAGCTTGGGCGGGGTAAGGACGAGGAACGTGAATGAGGGTTGCAATTTTAATTAGGCTGCTTAGGGAAAATCTCATGGAAAAGCTGCAAATTATTACTGTACATAAATTGTGCAGACTCCAACGGTAATTTTTTCCTTGAATTAAAATGGTTATACGAATAATTGCCAAAGCTCATTTTCCTGGTACTGTTATAATCATTTAGGCAAAGTAGATGGATAAAGCAGGTGGGGCCCAAACTACTGAGATTGCTATCTGAATTCATTAGGAAAAACTGGATAATCAATTTTCATTTTTTTCTGAATTATAGCCATTAGCTGATTTACATATGCATTCTAAGCCTTTCTTTCAAAAATCCTTTGATAACACAAGGCAAGAGCTCTCGTGGAAAAGAGAGGGTTAGTTTTACAGAGGCTGAGAATAACTTGCAAAGAGGACCCCAGCAAGTCATGGCTATTCCTCAAAACTCCTGGGCAAAATTTACTGACTTTGTACATTGTCGTCCGGATATTTAGAGAATGGGAAGGAAAAAAGGAGCTAACGATCTTTTTCTCCCTAGTCTGGTCACATCCAAAGTGCAAAGATCTAAAAGCCAGCTTGACCCGACTTAGCTGTGTGGCCTTGGGAAACCTTGGGCCTCATTTTCCCCATCTGAATCCAAAGGGATTGTGTCTAGAAGACAGCTATGACCTACGGTGACCCCAGCAGCAGGGTGTGCAAAGGCTTATCTGCTCCATCACGTTCTGCAGTTTTGGAAATTTTTAGATGGACAATTTCTTCTTCTAGAGCCATCTAGTCCTTAGTATTCCATGCTCAGGGAGCAGTTTATAGAGTAACGTTATTAGCCCATCAAAACTCCCATTTGTGAGGGATGCCGGATAATAAAAATCACTGGCATCTGCGGAAGCATGAGTGAAACAGCGACGAGCTATCTTCAGTTGGGGGTACAGGACAGAAGGTCCTCCCCATCATTTGGTCCTTCTCAGGACAGCAAACCAAAGACCCCCTCCCTCTTCCTCCTACCTGCCCACCACACATACACACTGCTCCACACCGTGACAAAGAGCAATAGACAGTTTGGAGATCTGGAGGTCCCTTTAGCACATGAAAGCTGCCATTCAGACCCTCTATCAGGAACCCATGGAAGCTTTTTCTAGTGAGACCTGGGGGACTGATCTTGGTCTCCTGTTTCCCCAGTTGCAACTCTTCCCTCTCACCTCCACGGCCCATCAGAAAAGGAATGCCCACGTGTGTTTAGCTAGACTCTCAACCACTAGTGAGGATACCACCATCTCTTACTTCGTTTTACCAGAGAGGAGCCAGCAACAATCCGTCACCTTCCCTTTCCCCTTGGCACTTTCGTTCCATTTGGACAGGAGACAGTTCAGACGCCAAGTCTTTCCCTTCATAACCTCCTTCCAGACCCCACAGGAAATCACTACACACCAAAGCGTGCACACACCCCAGTACTTCACACACACACACACTTTTAGACTCTTCCCCATAATAATTCTTTATTTGATCAATAAAGGCACCAAACTCACAGGGATAGAAATATATAGATTTCTCAATTTCCTGACCGTGATGGGTTCTCTAAATACCACTTCTCAGTCACAGCTCCACATCCTTTTAGAAGGAACATCCCCAAATGCCCTAATCTAACTTCCAAATTCTAACTCCTTCCCCTCACTTCCCCCACCTCATCTCAAGAATCAGAAAGAATTTCTACCAGTTACCTCACCCTGAATATTAAATCATTCATCACCACACAGACATGCACACACACATACATCCCAAGAAAAAAAGAGCTGAATTTTGTTTAACATGTGTTTGTGTAATTCTGTGGTGTGTTGTTGATTTTTTTTTTTTTTTGTCTGTGTTTAACCAATTCACAAGGGCATTTGATTGAAAGAGCTGAGCACAAGTCCACGCACACTCGCACACACACATCTGCAGCTGTACGAAAGCACACAGTTTAGGTACATACCTCATCCCCCCCGCTGCTCCCGCTCTCTGAAGGATGGGCTGGCAGTCAGGGCAGAGCACCACAGAAAGCAGCCACAGCCCTGGTGACTGGTTACTGTACTGATGTTAATGGAGTTCAAAAGCAAATGACCACCCAGCTCTTTTTCAGGATCAGATTTGCTAGTTAATTAGTAATCAAGGTCTCTCTGAGGCAGTCATCCCTAAGACCTTGCGGCAAGAAGTAACCACCCTGACCCCTGGGGCACTGAATGTCTCTGCCACAGTGAGGACGCTCCCTGTGCCTGGTAGCAGAACAAGACTGACACAAAGTGTAGATGATAAAGAGCAAAAAAAAAAATGATCCTGGTACCCCAGAAGAGCCCCATCTCTCCCAATGACCCCTAATCTCATCCACTGATCTGTGTTTGAAGGAAATAATTCTGAAAATGTTTTCAAAATAGTTTTCTTCTTTTCCTGCCTCTAGGAGGGGTATCCTTAAGCTTTTTTGTGTTAAAGAGACCCTTTGGCCATCCGGTACCTCCTGGGGTACCTCTCTTGGAATTACATTTTTTTAGAATTACATTTTTAAATGCATGAGACAAAATACAAAAATACAAAATAAGCATACAAAAGAAACCAATTTCATTGAATTACAGTTACTAGAATACTTTTTAAATTGTAGTAATGTATGTGCTTCTTTAATGATATATTGTATTAACTAACAAATCTAGCAGCTGGTCTAATAGCTACTGCAGTTTCAAAATAGTGTAAACAGTATTTTGAGATTATCTTCAACATATGATATAAAAGTATCCGTGACCTCTCTTGGAATCAAAGTCTTAGGTACTGCTCACACTACTGTGATTTGTGGCCTAACTTTATATTTTGAAAGACATATTAAATGTCAGTATTTCAGCAAAGAAAAAAACATAAACCCTTTCCCCTTCCAAGTTCACCTGCTCTCTGAATTAAATGCACAAACCCCAGGTTAAGAGCTCCACTCTACTGCTAGGCAGACCCTCCCTCAAAGCAGGCAGTGTCCTTGCCCGGGTGCCACTCCAAGTGATGCCAGTGACCCATGAACCCACTACTGCCAGTCCCAAGGAAAGAAGTACCAAACCCGAGGATAAATACTTAGACGCTTCTATCGCCACTTGTCATGGTAATTTATGTCCTTTGACCCTAAGAATTAAAAACTGGAGTTTGTGTTTGTGTATGTATATGGTTTTTAATTTTCTTTTTCTAGTAATTTATTTTTATTTTAAATTTACAAAAGTCTCAGTCTGGGACATAATGGAAATTTTTGTTTTTAAAAAAACCTGGTTTTTTACCACGGATCATTTTAAAAGCTCTGCTCAACTACTGTTATTCCTGGTCATTTGCTTTTATGGATCAGTGAAAATTCAAAAAACTTAGGCTAAGGGACCTAAATTTATAACCTGTGTATCACCGAGAAAAACTAAACAAAAGTCACCATCTATTATTATTTCATTGTGGACACAGACTATTAAAATGGAATGAATTTATCTTCTTGAAAAGTTCACTTTCTTGTCCTTATTTTTCTCATTTCATCGACCAACAGAGAAGGAGGCTCAGCTCAGTGCTCTGTGACAACCTAGATGGGTGGGACTGGTAGGGGGGTGCGGTGGGAGGGAGGTCCAAGAGGGAGGAGACACAGGTATACATAGAGCTAATTCACTTCATTGTACAGCAGAAACTAACACAACATTGTAAAGCAATTATACTCCAATAAAAAAAATAAATAAATAAAAAGGGAGTTTGTGATTGACATGTACACACTGCTATATTTAAAATGGATAACCAACAAGGACCTACTGTATAGCACAGGGAACCCTGCTCAATATTCTGTAACAACCTAATTGGGAAAAGAATTTGAAAAAGAATAGGTACATGTGTATGTATAACTGAATCACTTTGTTGTACACCTGAAACTAACACAACATTGTTAACCAACTGTACTCCAATATAAAACAAAATGTTAAAAGAAAAAAAAGAAATGTTGGGAACCAGTAAGACCTGCAGACCAGGTATTGGGAACCCCTGATCTACTGCGTTTGTTTGGCATCACGATGACAAAGAATTTTGAGCTAAAAGAGGAAGAAAAGGAAAATTAAGGTGTATGGAGGCCTGTTGGGTACTGACTCCTTTTGCCGACATTATTTCACCAGTGTTCACAACGGCCAGACAGCTGCCAGGGTCTGAACTGCCATGCGGATACTTGCCCACTCTGCATCAGCCCCCACGCAGACCGTTTAGTATTAGCCCGAAAGAACTTCAAAGATCACCACATATAGCCCCCTCATCTTACAGACGGGGAGCCTAGGACCTAGCAATTTTGTGAGGTTTGCATTAGTCTAATAACGGAATGTAGTACGTGCGTGTTAACATTTAAAAAAGAAAAATTTTTGGCAGCTATATACTTTGCCCAAGGCCCTGTACTACTCACTGACTCTATGATGTTGCCTGACTAGAGCGTTTGAAAAGTGTAGCCACTGGATTTAAAAAAGAGATGATTCAGGACAGACCAATGTACAGAACTGTGATGCTGAGAGTGGTTTGTGACCCTGGTTGACACACCCTTACTTGAGCCTGAGGATGTCAGGAAAACATGTCTGTCTGGGAGCCATGGGGGCCGTGCAACTATGAGAACCAGTAATGTGAGGACAAACCCTCTTCCTCAGAACTCTCCAGCCAAGCCCCTTCCCCAGACCCCGTGGCCCCATGTCTGGATCATGCAGTAGCTCCTGGGCCTCCTCCCTCCTTCCAACCCCTGAAAATAGGATAACCACTTCCTAAACACAAGTCAATTCAATGTTTAGTTATTATACGTGTGCTATAAACAAGCATCTATCAGAATGGCAATGACAGCAATATTTATGGAACACTTATATGGCCCATGCATTATGTTAAATGAGTCACAGGCATGATTTCAATTTCTCCTCATAATTACACTATGAGGCAGTGACTGTTATCACCCCAGTTTTACAGCTGAGAACCCTGAGGCACAAAGAGCAACTGCCCAAAGGCTGTGTAACTAACAAGAGGTGAAACCAGAACGCAAGCACAGGCAGTCTGGTCGAGCCTACGCTGGAACACAAATGTGAGTGATGCCTCCGTAACCTCACAGCCAAGAGCGTGTAAGAAGTCAAATGGCTACGCTACAAAAGACAAGGCAGCACTGACAAATGTCATTGGAAAAAGAACACTCCCAATTGGGAGGGACAGGAAAGAAAGAAATTAAAGGCCAAGATAGATGGGAGTGGGAAAGAAGGAGAGACGTTAAGATTTGGGGGGCTAAGGGATCAGCATAAGCAAGGCACAGAGGTAAGAGAGAATGGGACCTGCTTCAGAAACTGCAGCAGAAAGACAAGGGAAGACAGTGTGGGAAAGTCAGGACATTATTGGAAAAGTACCCTAGAGCCGCCGCATCACGGAGATTCTGTTAACAAGAAGACTTCCACCAGCAACAGGGACCCATCGCAGGCAAGACACTGCCCAGGCTGTCATAAACATGAAATAGATTTCTGAGCCTAGGATTTCTCTGCCTAGGACTCAATGTGCAGGATTATCTGTCTCTGTGAGTCTTTACTCAGAATATTACTTCTTCCCACACCTCCAAACAGAACAAGACATATCCACAGGGAACACTGGGAGCTGTACAAGCTGCATGTCCACTGGAGTGGCCCAAAAGTATGGAACTCTGCTACCCTGAGATCCTCCATGGGCATTCCCTGAAGACCAAAGAGCCAGTGCATCACAGTCAATCCTGGGCGAGAACACCCGTCTCTCCCTGTGCAACTTTCCCAAAACAAAACTTTATTCAGGCTTCTCTTCTAAAACCTAAAATAGCCATGGTCTAGTTCTCACGATAAATCGCACTTTTCTTTCTCTCTTTAAGGCCCTCACTGTCATTTTGACTCCACTACTCCAGTGTTTTTCACTATGCACCAGTCAACTTGGCTCATGGCTGCTTCTGCAGTTTTGCCTGAGGGCAGCCCTCCACCAGGGCTGTGCCTACATCCTCTTGTCCTCTGTTTTCTGTGAAAACCCCTCTCCTATTGCAAAGCCAAGTTTAAAATCCACTTGGTCATGAAATTTTCTCCAAACACTCAATTCACATTGACGTTTCCTCTTTTCTGAACTACTGAAGTAATAGTACATTCAAGAATAGTGTTCTGTCTTATGGGTGAACATACCCCAAAGTGCTCAGGGGAAAGCTAGCCTCTCATCAAGTCCCTGCTGGCTGAGTTCCCTCAGAGTCTCCCCAAAGCCAGACCCACGTGAGGAGCCTATTCTGACCTCTTGAGTGGAGAAGGGACAGCTGAGCCCCAGTGTGTGTTCTCCATCCTCCTAGCACTGAACATGGCAATGGATTCTCCCTTCTTGGAATAAAATCCTTATGAAAAGATACTCATCTGTCTGGATTTTACCAGCAATGGACTGTGGGTGGGTTAGATAATCCTGAAAGTATTCCTAAATAAGCTTATTAATCTGAAACAGGTAGATAGAACATTGAAATCAAGTTAAATCATCTCTTGGACACTGTTTCCATGTTAAGTCTTCAGCTGGTGGTTTAGTAGTTCCCTGTATGGTGTCACAGAAAGAGCATGGGGTTTGGAAACAAACTAGCTGGGGTTTGAATATTGGATTCTCTGCTTACTTTCCACAGGCCTTGGGCAGTCATTTCAATGCTCTGAAGCTCAGTTGCCCGCTCTGTACATTAGGGGTGAGAATATGTGTGACATATATTATTTTGCACCTAAGCTGAGATAATAAGTACCTGATATCCAGTGTCGGTTTCCCAGTCCCTCCCTAACTTGTCTTTTCTGAAAATAAGGTCAAATAAAACCCAGCAAGCCGTCGCCTTAGCTTACATCCTGTTAACAACTTCTCCTTCAGTTCATGCACCCCCAGGAAGAGCCTCACTAGCCTGGGCCGGAGGAGGCGTTCTCTTGCATCCATGGACCGCCGACAGGCAAGTGCAGAGCATCAGCGCCTCCCACGGGGAACCACGGGCTGAGGGGGAAAAGCAGCCCAGCCCATGACTTTGCTCTCCATGGCTCCTCAACAGTCCTTCTTCCCCATCTCTCCCCCCACCACTCCCAAGCACATGCCGTCTCCACACCTTCTTGTCACAAAGCATCTCTCACAGCCTCCACAGCCTACAAAATTGTATAAATTGTACCTTTTTCTTTTTATTGCGACCAAGTTCCTTCTTTCATTCCCAAAATAAGCTCTTCACATCAGATGCTACCTGGCAACGGAGAAGTTGCTTAGAGTGAGAGTAATTTCCCTGCCCAGAAATGTTCAAAGAAAGGTGAAAATACAAGAGACTTATACTGGGCATTACAGCATTTCCTTCTCTTGTGAAATACCTATTATTCAGCAGTTCTACACGACCTTTCATCCTTTCCTACCTCTCACCCCCACAGACAGGAATACGTGCAAACACCGGTGTGAGTCCAAGGAGAGAGTTATTAGGAATAATATGTTACTTAGTATTCACCTGTTAGTAATAAAACTTTATATTTGTATAATACATTGCAGTTTTCAGAGCACTTTAATCTGTATTATCTCTCTGATCATACAAAGAAATAGAGCAGGAATTTTTAATCCCCATGTATAATGAGGAAACAAACTAAGAAAAATGATTTGCTAAAGGTCACTCAAATACTGGCCAAGTCGAACTAGTGCTAACTTAGTTTCAAACTAGTAATCCAGTGTTCACAGAGTCTCAAGTCAGTAAATCCAGAAACTGCTTTTTCAGACTAAATACTTGTTCATTCATTCAACAGATTCAAAGTTCACTCTCCACCACGTGTCCCAAAGAGGAAAGCTCAGATCCCATCCGTTATCAAATTCTACCATCCTCCCCTCACAGATGGATACTTCTCTTAAGTCCAAAGCTTGTCCTAGAGATTTCTACCATTTCCTCCATGGCTCCCCTACCCCATGCCCAGGGAACACCGGCCCAATCCTGTAAGGGACCCCAATACAGCCCTAACTCACTAGTTATAGCTGACTGGACCAGCACTGGACAGCTGATCCAACCTGGTCCAATTGGATTCTCTCTCCCGGAAATTAGGATTTGAGACACAGTCTGAATCATATTCAGGCTGTGGGATCATATCATGTTACTGAGAGGCAGAAATTAAGGTTTTACTGAAAATACCTGTTTGCCCAAAAGAAAACAGGATAGACATATAGAAAGAAGCAGGAGTAAGAGATTATTCAAACCCAAGGAAGAAAAAGTAAAGAGACTAGCTACCAGTATTTTTCCTATTTCTTTTAAGACCAATACACAACAGAATTTCAGGTGATTCTCCTGCTTCTTCACCAAAATACTACTTCTACAATTACTTCCACCACTGCTTCTACTACTAACCACCATCATCACCACCACCATCACCACCACCACTGCCACCATCACCATCACCATTATCACCATCACCACCACCATTATCACCATCACCACCACCAACACCAACACCATCACCACCACCACCACCATCATCAGCATCACCATCACCACCACCATCACCACCACCACCATCACCACCACCATCACCATCACCACCACCATCACCACCACCACCACCACCACCACCATCACCACCACCACCATCAGCAGCATCACCATCACCACCACCATCACCATCAACATCATCCTTCCTGCAGCCATGTACTGTGAGTTTCTATACCTGGCAACCAAATAGTCTCTGATGGCCCTGCTATGGCAGGCTCTCATTGTCTCCCTCTGTCCAGTGTAAATACCTTCACCAGAAATTTCTAACCACTCCAGTCCAACCTACAAGCAACATATTGGCAACACTTTGCTGACTTCTACAACCACTTGCAATTGTAGGACCTTCAAATCCCCACAAAGTCCCTCTGAATTATTTGGCCTCCCTATAGAATTGTGCTTTTTAGTTCAGGATACATGTAATCTAGGGGTATGTGGTGACACACTGAGAGGTACGTAACACGTCCTCTTGGAAAATCAACTTTAGTCAAAGTCCTTGGAGTAGAATAGGCAATTTGAATCAATATTTGGAATTATGAAAAATATGGCAGTATAAAGTAATGGCATGCATAATTTTTTTCAACATAAAATGCTAAATTTACAGACATTTTCCTGTGAGCCTGCTTCCCCCAGGTCCCCACCCCAGGGGAAACTGTGAAAAGAATGCCATAGGGAATGTCTTAAAGGCGCCAATAATGTCTCACAGCCACACACAGGCTCTGGCTATCACTGTTGCCCTCTTCTCTGGCTTGGCCTCTCTCCCCCACATACTCCCTCGCCGTTCCGCTCTCTGGGAATCTCCGTGTCACACCATCTCCCCCGTCTCTGCCAGACAGTGACCCTCAAAGTGTCACGGCTGCTCAGCGTTCTCTTCCTTTTTCCATTACAGAGAAACCAAACAGGGCTGATTGTCATCCCATGTCTCACCACTCTATCAGCTTTCACTTAACACCTCCTCTTCCATAATTCACATTAGTGGACAAAATAAAGCTCAAAAAGGGGTCGAGCACCTTCTAAAGCAATCCCTACCCACAGGTCCCTGCTGGGGAAAGTGACCCAAGTATGTCCCTGATCACAAGATTCTGTGCTGGCACCGGTGCTGACTGGACCTGGGCTGGGCACTAACCCAAGACAGCCAGTCCTTCAACTGACTGGCATCTCCAGACATCGCCTGCTGTGCGAGCACCAGACAACTCAGATTCTCTTTCTGAATGGAACGCACAGAGAATCTGCAGCAGGATCAGTTAGTAGCAAGAGCAAAACTGAAAGGTAGAGAACCAGAAATAAGAGCTGTGTGAGACCATCTTTAACCTCATCTCCCCTGGCATTACCTCTCTGCCCTCCTCCCTTTGACAGTTCAAAATGGACAGGATATGCTTTAAATGCAGGAAGCAGAGACGTCCTTCCTTTTGTTTCCTCTCTTGCGCTTCCTGTTTTCTGCCTCTTCATGACAAATGAACCTAGACACAGGGCAGGCTGCCTTTCCCTCTGTCCACTTCCTCGCTTCACGTCCCCAGATGGGCAGATGGACTCAGAGCCCTTCTCACAGGCAAGTTATCGGTTAGTCATTGCGTTCAGCGTCCAGGCACAGTGGCCCAAGCATTGTGACTTAAACACAGAAAGCTATTACCTTTCTCACTTTCTCTGCTCTCTCTGGAGCACAGTAGTCACTGGTGTGCTTTCACGAACTCAAAAACTTCAGGATTGAGATTCTCTTGGCTTTTCGCTCATGGTTGGAGCTCCAACCATAACATCTTAGTTCAGGCACAGAAGGAAGAAAAGGAGACAAGGGCTTTCTAAAAAATTCCACCCAATGTCTTCTTCTTGTGTCTCACTGGCTACTCTTATCTGAAAGAAAGATGGGAAATGCAGTTTATTTTTAGTTAATATTGACATACCCAATAACAGAGGGGTTCTGTTGGCAATGAAAAGGAGAGAACTAATAGTCTGCAGGCAATTAGCAATAACTACCATGAACAGAATGGCAAGTTGATGCGTGGATTCTGCCTAGGTCTACTGCATGCTCCAAAACAAGCTGTACCAGAGCTCCACCTTGGGAGCTTTCAGACGCTGCTCTAGCTTTTAAAAAAGTAACACACACTCTACACCCCATTTCCCTGCTGCTCCTCTCATGTAATCGGAGTGATTGGCAGAGCTGGATTTGGGAATTCCCGGGACTCTTGGCTACATGCCATCTAAAAGCATCAACATCCTAACTCCTCACTTAGTAACCTTGGCCAAGATATCTAACTAACCTTCCTGAAACTCCACTGTGTCATCAGTAAAATGGAAGTATCACTACACTCTTCACACAGCAACTCTGAGATTAAAGGATATTCAGCCTGCCATAGCATGATAAATGGTGTCTAAAATTTCACTTCTGTGACATACGGGCCACATTATTGCAAGAGTAAATCAATGACGGGCGAGCTTGCACGGAGAGCAGGGCAGGAATTCCAGGTCTCACAGTGGTCTGGCGCCACCTCGTGGCAGCTGTTGGGTAATGATAGGAAGATTCTGGATCCCAAGCTGGCTTTGACTTGGGAAAATGGGAGGGATTACATGACTCTTCCAGTTCAATTATCTGGGGAGTTCGGAGACACAAGACTCATCCTCAGGTGCCAGGCTTCCTAAGAGCAATTTACCTGTTCTTTCCCACTGGTCTCAGACAACCCTCTGAGGCAGGAGATAGACAGGCCCCAGGCTGAGCAGCTGGAGACTGTCCCCTGTGGACAGATACTCCAAGATAAAGACAATGGCAGGGGCCATAAAGATAAGGGCAGGGAGGACCTGAGGGCCGCCCAGATAAAAGATAAAGAGACCACATATTTCCATTCTTGAGGTCAAGGAGACTTTCCCAACTACACAGGAGCAGAAAGGCTCCTCGGGGGCCAGAAAGGGAGGGGGCGCCACCCCACAACAGGTGGTGTCAACCTTCCCATAGGCCTCTGTGCTAGAATCCATCTTGGCTAAGAGATGCACGGGCACACAGGGGAGGACCCAGAGTTAAACCAAATACGGACTCAGAGCCAGGCAAAGCAAGATGATTGGCCAGAGGAAACCCAGAAGAAATGCCCACATAAGTGAGTCAAACCACCACGGAGGCACGGCTCTCTCTCTGAGCCAGCCCGCGTGCGCCTATTCACAGGTACATTTTCCTCCTAAAAAACACTTTCCTTGTTTCACTATTTTCCATTTCTTTGCTGAAATTTATTTCTACAAAGCAGACAAGCCAGGGCCTTCTCTCTGGTCACTGGCCCTCATGGTCTAGTGGCTAGGATTCAGCGCTCTCACTGCCGCGGCCTGACTTCAATCTCTGGTCAGGGAACTGAGACCCCGCTTCAAGCCACTGCAGGCCGAGGCCACACAGGATCACCTCCATAACTGTCTACCCACAGGGTAAGAACTGAAGCCAGTCCCCAGGTAGGAATGGGGGCAGGTGCCAGACGAGAAGAAGCCAATCATGGATCACTTTATATTATAATTCTCACAGAAGTGAAAGAAACAGTCTTGGTCAGGAGCCCGGCCCCTCCAGTCTCACCTCCTGCTACAAGGCAGCACTGGCCTCGTCTCACCCATCAGAGCACAGGGCTCCTTCCCACCCTGGTTCCTTCCTGGGGGCCATATCCTCATCGTCACCATGGCCCTACTTCAGAACAACACCATCCCAGTCATCTGTTTCCTGTCAGTTGTCTGTCCCATTAACATTAAATTGTTTCTTTCAGTTATCTCTGTTATCTCAAGTCGTTTAGCCCTACTTTCCCGTCTAAATTAAAATGATCTCTCTCCCTGAGGAATACACTCTTTCACATATAAACTGCCATTTCTTCACAATTCCTGTTGTCTTGGCTTACTTTCTCAAGGCCTCATGGGACTTCCCTGCTGTCTCTCCCCCTCCATGCCTTTGCTTTGCATCTAGATAATTAAGCAGGTGAGAGCAAGTGAGGTTGCAGGGACAGAGGAATCTCAGCTCAGTGATGTTCAAACAGGAAGCTCACTTTGTTCTCAGAAATGTACATACTTTCTTACAATAGCCAAGAGATGAAAGCAACCTAAGTGCCCATCAACACATGAATGGATAAAGAAGATGTGGTGTGTGTGTATGTATATATATATATATATATATATATATATATATATATATATATATATAGTGTGAAATACTACTCAGCCATAAAAAAGAATGAAATTTTGCCATTTGCAACAACATAGATTGACCTGGAGAGTATTCTGCTTAGTGAAATAAGTCAGAGAACAACAAATATTGTATGTTTTCACTTACATGTGAAATCTATATATATTTGGTGAGAACATTTAAGTTTTACTCTCTAAGCAAATTTTATTTATACAATTCAGTGTTATACATTGTATGTTACACACTGGATCCTCAGACTTTATTTGTACCCTTTTACCAACCTCTCCTTATTTCTCCCACCTGCCAACCACTGGCAATCACTGTTTTACTCTTTGTTTCTATGTTTGACTCTTTTTCTCATATTCCACATACAGTATAAGTGACACCATGCACTATCTGTCTTTCTCTGTCCGGCTTATTTCACTTCACACAATGTCCTCATGGTCCATCCATGTTGTCGCAAATCACAGGATTCCCTTTTTCTCATGCCTGAATAATATTCCACTGTACCCATTCATCCATTAACGGACCCTTGGGTTGTTGCCATATCTTGGCTACTGTGAATAATGCTGCAACGAACATGGGAATGAGGACATATCTTTGATATCCTTTTGCATTCCCTTTGGATATATACCCAGAAGAGGAACTGCTGGATCGTATGACAGTTCTATAACTAGCATTTATTGATTGGACGTCATGTGCCAAGCACAATCCCAGTCACGTTACATGTGTCAATTCGGGTCATCCTCCCAACCCTCTGAGGTAGGTATTTTGTTCATCATCTCTATTTCATATGAGATGAGTGAAGAGGGTTCAATCACTTGCCAAGTTCTCACAGAGAGGAAGCAGCAGAGCCAGGCCTTGACCTGAAAGAGCTTGGTTCTAGAGCCCACACTCTCAACACAGAGCGCCCTTCAGAGGAGGACATCTGAGAAGGGACAGAGGCCCTGATTATGTACGCAGAACCTCTAGGCCACTGTGAAAACTTGCCTGATACGGTGAAGGAGATGGGGGGCCCTGAAAGGTTTGAACAGAGCAATGACATGATCTTAGTTATATGTTAACAGGATCACTATTGCTGCTTTGTAGAAAGTGGGGTATGGGAGGGGGTATGGGAAGCAGACAGAGCAGTTGTAAGGCTTCGGCAATGATCCAGGCCAGATATCCACCCCCTACCCCTTCAGAGCAAGACGCTGGCCTTGTTCATGTTAATACTCCTCTTGCCAAGCACAGTACCTGGCATAATAATGATGGTTGAATGAAATCTTTGGCAATGGCAGTCATACTAGTCATACACGGGAGGAACCATGCACTTGTCCATATTAAAAACACAGTCTATGATCAGTCACCCTCAGGGGTGATAGAAGGCATGCAAAAGGAAAGAGGCACCATCTCAAACCTTAGTTCACAGAGAATATATGCTCTGTCTGCTGCCAGTTTCCTTAAAACCCATAAGCAAATCCTGCTCTCCTCTCCACTCATGTGGGTCCAGATGGGCATGCAAAACTGGGCTTTGGAAATCAAGACCTTGTCTTATTTGCATCCCTGATGCCAGGCCATGGTCCTCTGGGAAGGCTGCTGTTACAGAAACACCCAGGTTTATTCAAAGCTTCTGCATCACCCAAGAGATAGAACCATCATTCTTCTACTTTTATGATGAGCCTTTGTGTGTATCCAAGAGATATTCTAAAGCAACAATATCCCTCTAAGTTTACTGTCAGAACTTTTCATGCACTCACTCTGGGATACCTCTAGAGCAAGAGCTGGATGTCTTGTGAAGGAAAGGTCGTGGCTCAGAATGTACACTTACCCTTCTCTGCTGGGCGGTATTTGAGTCTTAGATTAGCCAAGTAAGAGGAGACATCATGGTGACTCTGACTGCCATCGTAACTGTGCCCTATGAAGTCAGGAATGCATTTCTGTTCTTTTCAGTCCTGGAGTTTACAGTAGGGATCCTGGTCAATGCCTTCATTTTCTTGATGATCTTGTCCTGCTGAATCTCAGCCTCACCTGGCTCTTCCTGCACGGGCTGCTCTTTCTGGATGCCATCCAGCTTACCCACTTCCAGTGGATAAAAGACCCGCTGAGCCTCTGCTACCAGACCATCCTCATGCTCTGGATGCTCGTAAATCAAGCTGGCCTCTGGCTCACCACTTGCCTTAGTCTCCTCTACTGCTCCAAGACTGTCCATTTCTTTCACACCTTCCTCCTCCGCTTGGCAAGCTGGATCTCCAGGAAGATCTCCCAGATGCTCCTGGGTGCTATTTTTTCCTCCTGTGTCTGCATTGTTCTCTATTTGTGGGACTTTTTCAGTAGATCTCCCTTCTCAGTTGCAACCATGTTACTCATGAATAACAATACAGAACTCAACTGAGAAATTGAGAAAACTCAATTTCTTTCATTCCTTCCTCTTCTGCAGCCTGGGGTCCATCCCTTCTTTCTTGCTTTTTCTGGTCTCTTCTGGGGTGCTGATTGTCTCCCTGGGGAGGCACATGAGGACAAGGAGGGCCAAAACCAGACAGTCTCGGGACCCCAGCCTGGAGGCCCATATCAAAGCACTCAGGTCTCGTCTCTTTCTTCTGCCTGTATGTGGTGTCCTTCTGCGCTGCCTTCATCTCGGTGCCTTTGCTGATGCTGTGGCACAACAAGATCGGGGTCGTGGGCTGTGCAGAGATACTGGCAGCCTCCCCTCGGGGCACACAGTCATCCTGATCTCAGGCAATGCCAAGCTGAAGGGAGCTGTGGAGACCATTCTTCTCCGGGCTCAGAGCAGCCTAAAGGTAAGGGCGGACCGCAAGGCAGATCCCAGGATGCCAGATCTATGTTGAGAGTGGACATGAAACGGGCTCTTCATAACTATGCCTCTGATTGTTCATAAAGCCTTCAGAAACCTATTCCAATTTCTCTTCTAAGGTATAACTCCAAGTCTCTCTACTTTACATCCATGATCCCTCCCATAGTAGAAAAAAATAATTAAAGCTCTACACATGGCCTAGGCAAGTAGAATGGCATTGGTTGTCTAGATAAAATGAACAAAATAGAGAAGTGAAGTACTCAGTGTAAATTCTTTGTATACTATAGCTTACTAGTGCTTGGTATAAGCCAAACCATGAGAAATCCCCTCTTATGAAATGATATCTAAATCCCAAGATAGCATGGTTGGTTTTTCACATGACTGCTATTTCTTAACATGAGTGCTAGTGGGACTTCCCCAGTGGTCCAGTGGTTAAGACTCCGCGCTCGCAAGGCAGGGGCCCTGGATTCGATCCCTGGTCAGGGAACTAGATCCCGCATGCCGCAACTAAGATCTGGCACAGCCAAATAAATAAATATTTTTTTCAAAAAATAGATGCTAGCATATGATATTTGAACATATTGACTACTATGGCAATTATATTATCCTCCTCAAGCTCCACAATATTCATGGAAACATAAGATATGAAAAGACAAACTCGGAAGAACAATGATGTCATCACTTCAGCTTCAAGAGGTACTACATTAAAACGCCTACAGGAACCAGAGGATGGGTCATTTTGTCTGAAAATGCACTGATTCAGAAATGTACATTCACCTGCTTTAGAGTGGGAGAAAAAGAGAGGTAGATACTTGCTCAGTGGGTGCCCTGGATGTCAAAGCCTATGTGTGTCTCCTGGCTGTACTCCACTTGCTCATGAGGACAGTGCTTTGCCTGGTACCAAGCACCGGTCAGTCTAGTTGGGGAACCTGCCAAAATACCCTCGCTAAAAGGCCTATTTGTGGAGACCGGCATTCTCTGCCTGCCTGCACAGGAACCTAGCCGGGAAGGCTTTCCTCAAATCACATCCTAAATGGCTCAGCAGAGAGAAAGGTATACCAGACATAGGTCTTTATGGGCTTCAAAGCACAGCCCATGACCACAGTGGCTCCTGGTTCTGCTGGCTGTGGGTGCTGCTGAGTACTGCTTCCTCCTCCCAGGACCTGTTCTTGATAACTCCAATCCTTCCTCTCAGTTTTCCCAAATTACCCTTTTTGCCACCTCCAGTGGCTGCAAAATTTGTGCCTTCATCTGGTTTCCTTTCCTTGGTGGACACCAAAGTTGTTCTAGAACTTCCTCAAAGACAGTGGTCCCCACTCTTGGCTGCACATTAAAATTGCCTGGGGAGCTTTTAAAATCTCAATGCCCAGGCCACATACTAGGCTGATTAAATCAAATCTCTGGAGGCTGAACCCAGGCATCACTTTTTTAAAGATCCCTGAGTGATTCCAGGGTGCAACCAATATTGAGAACCACTGTTCCAGATGCTCTTTTTCTTGAGCTGGATCATGTGACCCTCTGACTGAACTGTATTGTGACCTTTTAATTCCACCTTTCCCTAAAGTACTTGGAGGAACATGAAAGAAAACCTTAAAGGACATCCTTTCTTATTCTTCTTTCTCTCTTTTTTCACAAACTCTCTCTGGACAGGTCTCCATTACATCTTACTGCTCTCCACAGCTTTATTTTTATTTAACATTATATTTTGATGTAATTTCATACTTAAAGTTGCAAGAATTTCCGTATACCCTTTATCCACATTTACTCATTTTTTACATTTTGCCCCATTTCTCTCTCCTCTCTGCCCCCAATTACAATCCAAAAATATAGGGTTCACTTTAGTCTTCCGCTTTTATATATTTGTAACTCCCTTCTCTAACCATGAGAAATATCCTCCACTTATACTCAATATATTTGCCCATTTGCTTATGGCTAGAATACAGAGAAAGTGGTTTCAGAATTGCTATAACACTGCAAAACGCAAAATTAACTAGAGTTCAATATTTGTTTACAGATTTTTTTCATTTTTAGGCAAAATTTATACACAGCAAAATACACAGATGTTAAATGTACAACTTGGTGAGGCTGGATAAGTATGAATATATATATATATATTTTTTTCATGTAACCAACACCCCTAATATGATATACAGTATTTCCATCAGCACAGAAAGTTCCAGTATTCCTCTTCCAGTAAATCTCCACCCACCATGGGCAACCACTGTACTAATTTCTTTCCATAGGTTCTTTCTTTCCATAGATCATTCCTTCCCATAGATTAGTTTTGCCTGTTCTTGTACGGAATCATGTGGTGTAGACTCTTGTTTTGCTACTTTAACTCAACATAATGCCTTTGAGATTCACCCTTAATAGTATGTGAGTCATAACTTGTTTATCCACTTTTGATGACCATTTGCATTGTTTACGGTTTGGAACTGTTATGAATAAACATTCTTGAATTCATCTTTTTGTAGCCACAGTTTTCATTTCTCTTAGATAAATACTTAGTGGAATTACTGTGTCATAAAGTTGATGTACATTTAGCTTTACAAGAAACTGCTAAAGAGTTTTCTAGAGCGACTCTAGCATTTCACGCTCCCATCAACAATGTAGGAGAGTTGTTCTACATTTTCACCAACATTTGGTATTGTCAGTCTTTTAAATTTGGGCCATTCTAGTGGAGGTGAATGGTATCTCAATCTCGTGGTTTTAATTTGCATTTCCCTGACAACTAGTAATATGGAGCACCTTTTCATGTGGTCCATGGCCATTTGAACATCTTCTATTATAAAGCTACTATTTGACTTGTTTGCCCCTTTTTTAATATTCAGTTGTCTTTTTATTATTTCTTTGTAGAAGTTTATTGATCTGCAGCATTTGTGTGTGTGTATGTTCTTAAAATATATATATATATATTTTTTTAAATATTCAGCCTGTAAAAAACTAAAAATAGAGTTACCATATGATCCAGCAATCCCACTCCCAGACATATATCCAGAAAAGATGAAAACTCTAATTCAAAAAGATACACGAACCCCAATGTTCACAGCAGCACTATTTACAATAGGCAAGACATGGAAGCAACCTAAATGTCCATTGACAGACGAATGGATAAATAAGATGTGGTATATATATAAATATAATGGAATATTAATCAGCCATAAGAAAGAATCCATTTCCAGCAAAATGGACTGACCTAGAGATTATCATACTAAGTGAAGTAAATCAGAAAGGAAAGACAAACATCATATGATATCACTTAAATGTGGAATCTTAAAAAATGATACAAATGAACTTATTTACAAAGCAGAACAGACTCACAGACATAGAAAACAAAGTTATGGTTACCAAAGGGGAAAGGGGGCAGGGAGGGATAAATTAGGAGTTTGGGATTAGCAAATACAAACTACTACATATAAAATAGATAAACAACAAGGCCCTACAGTATAGCTCAGGGAACTATATTCAATATCTTGTAATAAACTACAATGGAAAAAAATATTTAGTCTAAAAATCTATAAACAGGATATAGCTCTTCATTTATTTGTCTATAATTTCTCTCAGCAATATTTTATAGTTTTTAGTGTAGAGGTCTTGCATGTCTTTTGATAAAATTATACCTAGGTATTTAATATTTTATAATGTTACATATAGTAATGTTAAATGGGGTATTTAAATCTTCATATTTCAATTATTTGCTGCTAGTTTATAAAATTTTTGTACATTAACCATGTATCTTGTCACTTTCCTAAATGAATTTAATAGTGCCAATAGCTTTTTGTAGGTTCTTTGAAATTTCATACTGAAACAATCATGCCATCAGCAAATAAGAGAACTTATATCTCCCTTCTCAATCTTTATGGCCTTTATTTAACTTATTTCACTGGCTGGAACCATCAGTACAATCTTCATTAGAAATAATGTGAGTATACATCCTGCCTCATTCCTGATCTTACAAAGAAAACATTATTTCATTATTGAGTATAATATCAGCTGTAGATCTCTTATAGATCTCCTTTATCAGATTAAGAAAGACCATTTTTATTGCTAGTATGCTAAGAATTTTTATCAATGGAGGTTGAATTTATTGAAACGAGTGAATGGTTTCTCTCCTCTATTTTGAACACAGTGATTTATACTGAAAAAATTTTGCATGTTAAATCAGTCTTGCATTCCTGGGATAAGTCCCAATTAGTCATAATGTATTATTTTTATATGTTGCTCTATTTGACTTGCTAACATATTGTTAAGAATCTTTGCATCTATCTTAGTATGTACTATTAACTTAACTTTTATTCTTGGTAGACTATATTTGTTACTTGCCCTTTCAAAGAGAATCTGTGGGTTATAAACTTTATGAATCCTCTATGTCTAAAATTGTTTGCCCAGCTAAAATAGGTTAGCTGAGTATAGAATTCTACATTCAAGTTTATTTTATCTTAGTTATATGAAGATATTACTACTTTGTCTTCTCAAAAACAGTATTACTAATGTTATTCTATTTCTCATTCCTTTGTAGTTTATTTTTCTTTTCTATATAAAGTTTCTCCTCAGAAGTGAATTTCTTTCCGTTATTTTTTTAAGTTTCATTTTGTTATTTCTAGTTATGGGTGTTTTGTTCTTCTGTTTGTTTTTTAATCTTGCTTGGTAGCTAGAGAAACCTTTAATCTTAGGAGTCATGTTTTCTTCACTTTTGGAAAATTCTTGGTCATATTTCTTTAATATTATCTCCCCTCTATTCTCTCTCTTTTTTCCTTCTGCAACTTCTTTTAGCTGAATATTTAGATTCTGGACCTATTCTTGTCTTTGACTTTTCTTTAATATTTTCAGTATTTTGGGACATGTTCAGGGAAGTTTCTCAGCTCCGTTTTCTAGCACATTTTTTAATTCCTTTGTTTTTTTTAAATTAAAATACATTTTTTTAATTAATAGAATTTTTATTTTGTTCTTCTTCATAAGCACCTGTTCTTTATCATAATGTTTAGTTCTAACTCTTTGAAGCTAGTTTTTGGAAGAAGTTACCTCCTTTGGCTATTTGAGAATATTAGATATTACTTTAAAATCCTTTTTAGGCTGCATTATGACCTTTAATTCCGAGGTTATATGTTCTTTTGGTGGTTGAGTTTATCTGTGTTTCTGTAAAGATGTTGGTGTTACTTAGCAGTTTTGTCATTCTTAGCTGTTTGTACAGGAATTCTTTCCACACTCTGTGGCAGGAATTTCTCCTAGTATAGTGGCTTCACAATTGTGTAGATACTAACCTTGAAGATGGCTTAGCTTTAGATTTGTCTGCTGGGCAGAGACATATCAGAATTTGTTTCCAAGAAACACAGCCCTAGTTCCCGCTTCATGATAGTAAAGCAGCAGACTCTGTGGTGGTTTTGAGTTTGTTTTACTCTTTTAGAAATGCTTCTCCAATTCTGGTTCATGAAACTTTCTCTTACTTGTTTTTGAGTGTGGCTAAAAATTTGTGCATTAAAAAAATATGTATATATCATTTTAATGGGTTTTGTGTAGAGGGGAGATATTTTATCAAATTTCTTTTTTTTTTTTTTTTTTTTTTTTTTTTTTTTTAAATGGAGCTTTTTTTTTTTTTTTTTTTTTTTTAATTTTTTTTTTTTTTTTTTAATTTTATTTATTTATTTATTTATTTATTTTTGGCTGTGCTGGGTCTTCGGTTCGTGCGAGGGCTTTCTCTAGTTGCGGCAAGTGGGGGCCACTCTTCATCGCGGTGCGGGGACCGCTCTTCATCGCGGTGCGCGGGCCTTTCACTATCGCGGCCCCTCCCGTTGCGGGGCACAGGCTCCAGACGCGCAGGCTCAGCAGCTGTGGCTCACGGGCCCAGCTGCTCCGTGGCATGTGGGATCTTCCCAGACCAGGGCTCGAACCCGTGTCTCCTGCATTAGCAGGCAGATTCTCAACCACTGCGCCACCAGGGAAGCCCTTATCAAATTTCTCATGTGCCACCTTGAACTTAAAAAGAATCACTGATATTTCTAGTTTTCTAAAATATTTTATAAAGAATAAGAGTTATTTTTAACACATATCCTTTCAGCAACGATTGAGTTAAATATGACTGTATCCTCTGTTGTGTTGACATGATATATTACATCAGTGATTTCTGAAGAGAAGTATGAGTGCCTCAGTAGCTGTTTGCCTGCTTTATGTTAAAGAATATTTTAATAGTTCCTATGGGGTACTCTTTTTTTTTTTTTTTGTATTTCTTTGTTTTGTTTTCCACTTCCTCATTCTTTTAAACGTGAGGTCCACTTGAGTCTGGTGTTAGAATTTGTATGAGTGGATTTCCCTAGATCTAGTTTTATCTTCAAATGATGACTGGAAGAATATTTCTCTGACCTTACTATTTCACTTAGACTTTAGTCTGAAGATCTGGTTGATGTGTAAAACATTTAGTTAAATTTCTAGTATTTAGTTGTCATTTATCACATTATTTTTCCTAAATTTTCCTGCTTTCCTGTTGGGTCATTTCTCTTTGTGTGGGGAAATATACTCCTGGAAAAGTTGAAATTGATTATTATATTTCAACTGAGTAATAGTCTCTTTTTTTTCTAGAGGAAAACTATAATACTATTTTTGAAATGAAACGCACCTGTTGGTCTAGAGATTCTATACTTCATTGAGGGTATTAACGGTCCAAATTATATTCACTTCTGTCTCTAAAAATACTACATTCTTTGTGTATAGGCCTGAAATGTGAAAAATACAGTACTAACTAGAGACCTAGAATATTGTCCTAACCCTGCACCTCATAAAGCTCTGCAGTAATTTCTTTTTAACCCAGAAATGGCTTTCTGGCTTCTATTCAGCAAAAGTTCCATATCTCTTAGAGAGGCATGGAGAAGGGTATTGAAGTCTCCATTTTCCTCCTTGACTTTGTTATTTTGCTTCATTGTTATTGTTTTAACTGCTACTGCTCTTTTTTTTTTTTTTTAATTTTATAGCTACTTTATTTATTTTATTTATTTTATTTTTGGCTGTGTTGGGTCTTCGGTTCGTGCGACGGCTTTCTCTGGTTACGGCAAGTGGGGGCCACTCTTCATCGCGGTGCGGGGACCGCTCTTCATCGCGGTGCGCGGGCCTTTCACTATCGCGGCCCCTCCCGTTGCAGGGCACAGGCTCCAGACGCGCAGGCTCAGTAGTTGTGGCTCACGGGCCCAGCTGCTCCGTGGCATGTGGGATCTTCCCAGACCAGGGCTCGAACCTGTGTCCCCTGCATTAGCAGGCAGATTCTCAACCACTGCGCCACCAGGGAAGCCCCACTGCTACTGCTCTTAATATTCAATACCAAAAGCACTACAGACCTCAAACATAAATAAAAATTTTCTCTGCTTTTGTAAATTTCAAAAAAAAAACAAAAAAAAAAGAATCTTTGCATCTATTTCCATGAGAAATACTAACTTCTATTTTTCTTTTTTTCTTTTAAATATCTTTGTTAAGTTTGGTATCAAGGTTATTCTGGCCTCATAACATAAATTGAGAAATGTTTCCTCTGTCTTTATTTTCTTTAAGATTTTGTAAAATTGGTATTATTCCCTCCTTAAATATTTGATAGCATTCACCAGAGAAGTCATTTGGGCCTGAAATTTCCTATTCAGGGAAAGTTTTTAAATTATAATAATTACAATTTATTTAATAGATACAGTAGTATTAAGATTGTCTATTTCTTCTTGTGTCTATTTTTGTAAGTTGTGCTTTTAAAGGAATTTGTCTCTTTCATCTAAGTTTGTAAATGTATTGCCATAAATTTGATCATATCCCTTTATTATCTTCTTAATGTCTATAGTATCTGCTTTGCTATTCCCTCTTTCATTACCAATTTAGATAACTTTTTTTATCTCTTTTTAATTCATCACTCTAGGTAGAGATTTATCAATTTATTGATAATTCCAAGAAATCACATTTTGGTTTTGTTTATTTCCTCTATCTCTTTTATTTTCTTCTACCTATTTTTTTATTATTTATTATTTCCTTCCTCTACTTTTTAGGTTTAATTTCTCTTCCTGATATAGCTTCTTAAGTTAGAGAATTAGATCATTGATTTTAAGTCTTTTTTTCTGTTCTAATATAAACATTTAAAGCTTTAAGCTTTAAGTTTCCTGCTAAACACATTTTGCCACATCCCCACATATTTCAATACATTGCATTTTCCCCCAGCTTTATTGAGGTATAATTAATGTATAATGTCTTTAAGTTCACAGTGTACAATTTAATGATTTGATTTCACATGTATATTGCAAAATGTTTACTACAATAAGATTAGTTAACACATTTTTTACTCACATAATTACCGTTTTGTTGTTGTTGTTGTTATAGTTACAGTGAGAACACTAAATCTTTATTCTCATAACAACTTTAAAGTATACAATATAGTATTGCTAAATATAGTCACCACGCTATACATTAGATCCCAAGAACTTATTCATCTTATAACTCAGAATCTGTACCTTTTGACCACCATATCCTCATTTCCCCCATGCCCCATCCCCTGGCAACCTCCGTTCTACTCTCTGTTTCTATGAATTTGATGATTTTAGATTTCAAAATAAGTGAGATCATATAGTACTTGTTTTTCTCTATCTGGCTTATTTTATTTAGTAATATAATGTCCCTTAGGTTCATCTATGTTGTTGCAAATGGCAAATGGCAAGATTTCCTTCTTTCTCACAGCTGAATAATATTCCATATTATATATATATATATATATATATATATGTGTGTGTGTGTGTGTGTCTGTGTGTGTATACACACATCCATCTTTCTTATGCATTCATCTTAGGTTGTTTCCACATCTTGGTTGTTGTGAATAATGCTGCAATGACCATAGAAGTGACCACCTCTCTCTGAGATACTGATTTCATTTCCTTCGGAATATATACCCAGAAGCAGGATTGCTGGATCATATGGTAGTCCTATTTTTAACTTTTCAAGGAACCTCCATACTGTTTTCCATAGTGGCTACACCAATTTGCATTCCCATCAACAGTGTGCAAAGGATCTTTTTCTCCACATCTTCATTAGCATTTGTTATCTCTTGTTTTGATAACAGCCATTCTAACAGGTGTGTGGTGATATCTCATTGTGGTTTTGACTTGAATTTCCCTAATGATTAGTGATCTTGAGCACCTGTTCATATACTTTTTGGACACTTGTGTGTCTTCTTTGGAACAATGTCTGTTCAAGTCCTTTGTCCATTTTCTAACTGAATTGTTTTTTTGCTATTGAGTTGTGTGTGTTCCTTAAACGTTTAGGATAGTAACCCCTTATGAGATATATAGTTTGCAAATATTTTCTCCCAGTTGGTAGGTTGCCTTTTCATTGTGTTGTTTCCTTTGCTGTGTAGAAGCTTTTCAATATTCTTTTTTATATAGGATAGACTGCTCTGTTGATGCTGAGTGTAAAGCCATAATTTGCCCCTCTGAAGGTCTTTTCTGATGCTTTTATTCCACTTGATCTCTCAGTAGCTTTCTTTTTTTGATTCAGGTACTATGAGAATGGCTGAGGGCTCAGAGCAGTGAATTAATAGACATGTGCTAGTTTCCTACAGCTGTTTTTAAGATGCTTAATTTAGTTTACAGAAATTTGACATTATGTGCCTAGGTGTGAGTTTCTTTTTATAAAATCTGTCTGGAGTTTGCTGATTTTGTTCAGTCTATAAGTTGATATTTTTCATTAGAGAAATTACGAGCCATATTTCTCCATATGACTCCTCTGGATAGTGCCCTCAAGAAACTTTTTTTTTCTTTGCTCTCTCAAACAAAAAAAATTTTTTTCTCTTTTCTCTCTTTAAAATTAAAAAAAACTTTTTAATGAAATATAGTTGATTTACAATGTTGTGTTAGTTTCAGTGTACAGCAAAGTGATTCAAAGTGATATATATATAATTGAATATATTTATTATATTCAATATATATATATTCTTTTTCAGATTACTTTCCCTTATAGGTTATTACAGAATATTGAATATGGTTCCCTGTGCTATACAGTAGATGCTTGCTGGTTATCTATTTTATATATAGTAGTGTGTATATGTTAATCTCAAACTCCTAATTTCATAAGTGGAGTGTCAGACCTTTCCCAAAAGTAGTCTCACACACCCCTATGATCCTAGACCACCACTAAGCACCATGTCCAGAAATGTGCTACTCTCTTCTCCTAGGGAAAAGGACCTGCAGGGCATACTCTCCATACTTAAAGTGTTCTCAATAAAAAAATTTATCAACGTGTTTCTCCCTTGAACTTTATTTTCCTCACGCATTTTGCAAGAAATACCTTGCAAAAGGTAGAGAAGGAGAGATGCAGAATAGCAGGGGAGCTGCAATTGAATAAACTTAGAAATTTCAATGTAAGATCTAAGGGTGATGCAAAGAATAATAAAACATGTTCTGTTTAGTGTAAATCTTTCATTTACTTGGGGGAATACACACCATCATATAGGGAACATTTAAGTGGTGACAAGAGGCTGTGTGTAATTGAGTGTCAAAATTTTGGGCATAAACAAAATGTGTGACCAGAGTTTAGATCACAGTTTAAGTGAAATGACATAAACAAAGGGGTAGAAGTGACAATAAGCATAGTATATTCTGTACAGGTAGGTCAAGGTCAGATTGTAGAGCCAAGCTCAAGAGCTGAGGCTTCTTCATGTTAATGGTCATAACAAAACCTTAAATGGGGAAGAGACATGATCATAGCAGTGATTTTATAAAGTTTTGCCTGATAGTGTTTTCTAATATTGATTTGAAGGGGAGGAGGTGAGGGTTTTGGGCTATTTGCACTCCAACTGCAGTGACAGATTTGAGAGTAGGATGGGGGTAGTAGGAAGGAGAAACTGAAATAGATATAATAGAGCTTTCGAAAAACATCATCAGCTAGTGTCTTGATGTGGTGTTTAACAGAGAAGGAAGAATCAAGGAGGCTTTCAGTGTGTGAGTGTGTTGTAATATAATATAATGACAAACAAAAATAAAGAAGTTGAAAAAGGAAGTTGGATTGAGTTTGTGGAAGATGGTAAATGTGATTTGGAACTTATTGCAACTGGACTGACATCATGTCACCTAGTTGGAAAACACCAGTAGAGCCTTGGAAATGAAGAACTAAAATTCAGATTCGAGGACAGAACTAGAAAGACATATGGTCATCAGAAGAGCAGCTAGTTTGGAAAATAAAAATTTTTAATTGGGTTATAAAGGTAGAGGGAAAATGTTGGCAAGGTTGGAGGCCATAAATTTCTGGCAGCAGTAAGTGGGCAAGAAGTAATGAGAATCGTTGGAATAGGCCAGATGTGTGTGTGTGTGTGCATGCGTGCGTGTGTGTGTGCGTGCGTGCTTGTGTGTGTGTGTGTGTGTGTGTGTGTGTGTGCCTTCCCAGCACCTTCTTTCTCCTGAGAACAACCACATCCACCTAGGGGTAACTGCTCCTCACGCTCCAGTTAGGATGTTTACCATGATCCTGCCCCTGACTATATTTGCTGGGTCTTTTCTAGTCCCACCAATGTCTACCTTTGGGATTTTTCTAACTCGATCCAAGAAAAATTTGTAAGACATGAAATACAGCAGCTTCTCCTGGTTACGCTTCCTGCCATATTTCCTATCACAAGAGGAAATGAGCAGAGACAAGAGGTAGATATGGCAAGACCTAGTTTTATTTGGTTCTTGATGTTCCAGAGGTTCAGCTGTATCCTTTGCCTGCTTTGGTTTCACTGTACAACCCTTTATTATATGTCATGAGCCAACACATACCACTTTTGCCTAAATTAGTTTGAATTGAATTTTTCACTTGCAGCCAAAAGATTTATGACACAATGATCATACATAACCCATGAATGGAAGAGGGGGATGTGACTGGTGAGTAGTACGAAGAGTTTCAGTTATACTGTAATGTTTCATTTCCTGGATTAGGAGATGGGTGTTTATTATACTATTCTTTATCCTTTTCTGTACACCTGAAATATTACATGATATAGTTTTTAAAATACTGCACCAGAGACTTGACATTACATGTCGTCTAAGCACTTTGAATATGTCGTTGCTGGGGCATTTACATGGAGGCATGCCGCTGTGTAATTAGATTCACGCTGTCCTACAAAAATCAGACGATTTGGGAGAATTTATTTAGCACTAAATAATCTAGTTCACTTTCTATGCCAAAATTAGTTTTCAGAAATGAAACAGATGACATGAAATAAATTTCTGAGCCTATAAAAAATTAATTTTCAATATATGTTCTCCAGTTTCAAAATTATTGGACAAATGTTCTATTCATATTTAGAAGAACCTATACTTAAAAAGAACTATTTTCCATTTGTGAAGCGGAATGCAGTTAAATATGGCTCCTAATTAAAAGGATTCAAGGATAAATTCTGTACTTTACATCTCAATGCACAATATTAACCTGAAATGGCAATCCACAAAAGAAAATAAGTTTTTAGTTCCAAATCAAAGACATGTAACAATTAAATGTTTCTAACTTTCAATCTGTATTTTTTCAATGAATTTAAAATATTGTCTCCAATATCATACATTTGTATTATGTGTTCAGTTGAGTAAAAATAAAAAGTTTCATATAGTTCTGGCAAGTGTTTGTCTTATGCTTGGTTAATTTCATTCAGTATATTCACTGTCAAGCACCTATAGGCATTTGAGTTTGTAAACCACTGGTTTATAAGCCACAATACTATAAAAACGTATAAAGGAAAGGTGTATTTCTTCACTCAGAAGGAGGGGGAAAGATTTCTGAGGTTTAACTTTGGCAGAATTACACACAATATCCATCACCAAACAAAATGATGAAATTTGTGGCTTAATGTACCTCCACTGCAGTTAATTCGCTGTTTACACCAGCCATCACCACAAAATCTGAAGGTCTTACCTTTATAATTGTGTATCTGGCCAATTCAAGAAGCCAAGGAATAGTGTTCCTCAAAAATGATTTCACAGAAATCATTAACACAGAAACTGCCACATTTAAAAACCTTTTTCTTGCAGTTTTGCTTTACAATTTCCAAAATCTTAAGGCCATCTGTTAGCAAAGACACTTCAAGCTTTCTTCTCATAAGTCCATTTTGATAAGTTATATTTGTGTAGTGATTTATCTATTTTATCAAAGTTTAAAACTTTAATGGCTTAAATTTACGGTATTTTCTTACCATCATATTTCATAGAATCTAAAATAGCATCAATTGTAAGATACACCCTTATTTTACATACAACTAAAGAAGAAAAATTCAAAGCTGTCAATTAAACAATGTTTTCTTATCATTAACTATGATATATCCTAAATCCAGAGATGTCATAATGTGAAAAAAATGTGTTTCTCAGAGTCAGTGAAATATGGTATATTTTAAATCTCAGTGTATGTGTTCCTTTGTTAACTTCTAATGTTGCTTAGTAGATGCATGGAGTACAACAGATTATGGTGTGGTGAATCCAATTCACACAAAGCCCTGTTTTTTCTGTAGTTCCAGACGTTTCAAGCGTGTCTGGTACACAGCTTTAATTACCACATCCATGAATATTTTAGCACAGAGGGTTTCTTGACAAATGATGCAATGAGCAGGTTTCAGTTCTTTGCCATTGTGAAATGTTGCCACAGTGGTTTAAATTCAGTAATAAGTCTGACTTTAACACCTACCATCACAGAATTTCCCCCTAGTCACGCTTACTAATTTGAACTTTCTATAGTAAAATATCAAAGCTTTTCTTAGTATACAGATATAGATCATTTCTTGAAGTTATAGATATCATGGGTACCATTTTAATAAATGCATTGGTTGCATAACCTTTTCAATCAATACCACAAGTAAATATAGCTAGCTACTTGTAATTATTATTTATACCCTTGCTTTCATCTGCTGCAATTATAAAACACCACAGATTAATTCCTCTCCAGCAAGTGCTCAGGCAATATTCTAAGCGACAGTACTTCTGGCTATAATATATTCATGAATGTTTGATTCTGTTGAAGTCATATAATTTCTCCTTCACTTCGTAGACAATCTTTAAGAAATTCATTGTCTGTAAAGGATTTTATGGCCACTTTTCCACAAAAGCATTTGGGAAACATGTTCTATTTTCATTCAGAAGTTAATCATGGAAAATCTAGTTCTTTCAGTTAATTGAGTTTTCATCATATGCCTTTTCTATAGAGCAGCTGTTCTTTAATTTGTTTCATAACTGTATTTAAGTTTTATTTTTTGGTGAAGACACATTTTGCATTTTCAATAATACATAAAATATTGTTTACTTTTTGCAAAGAAAGATGTTCTCTCCCATTTTTCTGAAAGCATATACTACTCTTCATTCTACTTTTTGTTTTCCCTCTTTCAATAGACTTTAAACAACTCTTGCTCTACTCCAGGAAAAAAAAAATAGCTATGTAAACATGATAATAGCTGGTACAGTAACTGGATTTCTTCCAGTTAGATGGTGAGATTGGAGGCAGACCGAGCGAGCCCTGACCCCTGCTCTAACCAACTACTGCCCGGAGGGAATGTGTTTTCAGCAGTGTCAGATCTTCTAGATACCTGGATAGCTATTGAAATCTCCAAAGCTTCAAAATGTTAATTCAAATTTCTTTCTGTTTAACAGATCAAACAGAATATAGCTGCCATCTGTGGGGCACCAGTTTGTAACCTCTGCTACCAATTTGCAGCCTCTCCCTAATGGGATATGAGAGAGTATTTTTCTGTTTGAGCAGAAAAGAAATGAGGAACTAAGACAAAGAACCATGAGATAAACTCCTAAGAAGGTGCTATTTAGGCTGAATAACTCAGAATGTAATGTGGGCCTATTATCTACTGGTGCACATAGCCCTGCAGAATCCTCCTGAAAATTGCTGAGTTTCCAAACTAGAGAGAAGGGTAGACTCTTTCATCTTACTAAGCTTCCTATCCGTTAGGCCTATAGTCTGGAGACCACAGAGAGGCTCTGAGAGCTCCCAGTATGGAGAGAGTGGGGGCTGGGTGGAGGTCTAACAACCACAGCCCATGAGCAGTTACAAGTCAAACTCTGTATTGCACTTGACTTATATTATTAGTTCCTAGATCACAATGTTTCTCCATCAGAACTTTAGATATCAATTTATGGTCTTCTGGGATTTAGAATTTTTGAACAAAAATCTGAAGAATAGTGTTTTACCTCCTTCTTAGGTTTTTCTACCTAGAAGCCTCTGGAATATATTTTACCTACTTTTTAAAATTAAAACAAATCACCAGAATTATGCAGGTCTGAATCTAATTTCATTGATTTTGCCTGACTTTCAGCCTTTTCAATTACATCTTCCACAGTTTCTTTGGTTATTACTGCTGTTTATTAAGTTTTCGTGTTTTCTCTTCTGCAAACCACAGCATATGTAAATGACCTGCTAGATCTGACATCACATCTCTCTTTCTCTCTCCTCTAATCACACTTCTTTTTTCCTTTTTTCTATGAATTCTGAATTAATATTTTAGTAATATCTTCAAATATTCTCATTTTTTTCTGGAGCATCTTATCTGCTATTCAGACCTCTTCCCTCCACTGATTTTTTTTTAATCAATAATTAAATCTTGAAGCATTTGTTTTTTAATTTCATTATATTAGGTCATATTCTTTTTATAAAATCAGTGTTCTCTAAACTCTGAATGAAAACATAAGTGAGATGTTTTCTAACATTTCCTATGACTTATAATGACTTTATTTCACAGACAGGCGTTGGATCTTTTTTTTTCATAATGCTCATCTTATTTTAAGTTATTATATTCTCACACATCCATTGATTTTTTTTTTTTTTTTGCTATATATTAAACTTTGAAGTAGGAGGTTAGCAAGTCTTTTACCCCACATTTGAAGTTGTGATGGGACCTGATAGATGTTGGAAGGGTTAAATATTGTAAGATTTGATGAAGGAAGATGGGGGAAGTATTTTATTTTCTCTGGTTCTGTTTTGCCAGGCTACAGACAACCTGAGCAGAAAGTCTGATCACTGAACATAGTGTTTCTTCTGCCTGGTGCTGTGGCAGCTTGACAGAAATGAAGTCATGTCCTCCCTACCCAATTGAATGACTGTCCTCAGCAGAAGGACTTCTAATTTATTCATTGAGCCACAGCACAATGTGAAAGCCAAGTGTGAGCATCTCCCTAGGATCTCTGCGCTAGAACCTGACAGCTTTCCCACAGGCTCTAAAGCATCCCCTCTCCAAGCTCCAGAGCCACACCTCACCTCCAGGCCATAACTCTTTAGATTAGGGTATATATATATCATAGAGTTCTCCTAGGGGGTCCTTCTAGTTACTCCCAAAGCAGGCTTATTCTGTGCATTCTGTGAATTCTGGATTATCACCTTGTCTGAGTGGTAATGTACATTAAAATAACACAGTAGTGGTGATATGTCTGTGAATATAAATTAACTCTATCACAAACTAGGGGGTGGTTAGCTACCATCTGACGTACTAGAGTCATAATTCATACTCCAGGGTGGTTATTTAAGATATGAAGCTTTCTAATCGGGTATTAGTATCTTCAGAAATGGTCTAGCACTTAAAGTTTCCTTACTGAAAACTACAATGGCAAATGTGTTAATTAACATGAAGAATACAACACAAATTTTTAACTGATTAGGAATATTTTGTGGACCCTACAAATGAATAAATTGCAAAAATCCAACAAACCTAGAAGTCTGATGTCATGCTGCAGTGTTCTAAGCACTATGGATGAGCTGCAGTTACAGCAGTGATGAAGAAAGACTCAGCCCTGCTTTCATGATTTCATAGAATCTAGGAGGGAAAGCAAACAATGCATTATCATGCACTTTCCCCTCAAGGATAAAATATGAGACCATATCATGAGACCATAGATAACGGGCACCTAGAGCCAACTGGGGCAGGGAAGGAGAACTGGCAGGAAAATTTTCCTGAAAAAAGTAACATTTAACCTGAGACCCAAAGGATGAGTCAGAATTATCTATTAAAGAGAGTATACAGGAATATAGGACCGGCACTATCCTATATAAGTTGCTCACTTCCTTTTTTTTTTTATATATATATATTTTTTGTTCGTTTGTTTCCCTTTTTCTCTTTTTGTGAGTGTGTATGTGTATGTCTCTTTGTGTGATTTTGTTGGTATAGCTTTGCTTTTACCATTTGTCCTAGGGTTCTGTCTGTCTGTGTTTTTTTTTTTTTAGTATACATGTTAGTGCTTGTTATCATTGCTGGATTTGTTTTTTGGTTTGGTTGCTCTCTTCTTTCTTTCTTTCTTATTTTATTACTTTTTAATTTTTTTAATTTATAATAATTTTTTTAAATTTTTTATTTTAATAACTTTATTTTCTTCCTTCCTTCCTTTCTTTATGGTCCCTTTTCTACTGAGCTGTGTGGCTGACAGGGTCTTGGTGCTCTAGCCGGGTGTCAGGCCAGAGCCCCTAAGGTGGGAGAGCCAAGTTCAAGACACTGGTCCACCAGAGACCTCTGGGCTCCACGTAATATCAAATGGCAAAAGCTCTCCCAGAGATCTCCATCTCAATGCTAAGACCCAGGTCCACTCAATGACCAGCAAGCTACAGTGCTGGACACCCTATTCCAATCAACTAGCAAGATAGGAACACAACCTTACCCATTAGCAGAGAGGCTGCCTAAAATCACACTAAGTTCAGAGACACCCCAAAACACACCAGTGGACATGGTCGTGCCCACCAGAAAGACAAGATCCAGCCTCATCCACCAGAACACAGCACCAGTCCCCTCCACCAGGAAGCCTACACAACCCACTGAACCAACATTACCCACTGGGGGCAGACATCAAAAACAACGGGAACTACAAACTTGCAGCCTGCAAAAAGGAGACACCAAACACAGTAAGTTAAGCAAAATGAGAAGACAGAAAAGTACACAGCAGATGAAGGAGCAAGGTAAAAACCCATCAGACCAAACAAATGAAGAGGAAATGGGCAGTCTACCTGAAAAAGAATTCAGAATAATGATAGTAAAAATGATCCAAAATCTCAGAAACAGAATGGAGAAAAAACAAGAAACGTTTAACAAGGACCTAGACAAACTAAAGAGCAAAGAAACAATGATTAACAACACACTGAATTTAAATGAAATTTAAAATTCGCTAGAGGGAATCAACAGCAGAATAACTGAGGCAAAAGAATGGATAAGTGACCTGGAAGATAAAACAGTGGAAATAACTACCGCAGTGCAGAATAAAGATAAAAGAATGAAAAAAATTTAAGACAGTCTCAGAGACTTCTGGGACAACATTCAATGCACCAACATTCGAATTATAGGGGTCCCAGAAGGAGAAGAGAAAAAAAAAGGGACTGAGAAAACATTCTTGAAGAGATTATAGTTGTTAACTTCCCTAATATGGGAAAGGAAATAATCAATGAAGTGCAGGAAGCACAGAGAGTCCCATACAGGATAAATCCAAGGAGAAACACGCCAAGACACCTATTAATCAAACTATCAAAAATTAAATGCAGGGCTTCCCTGGTGGCGCAATGGTTGAGAATCTGCCTGCCGATGCAGGGGACACGGGTTCGAGCCCTGGTCTGGGAGGATCCCACATGCCGTGGAGCAACTAGGCCCGTGAGCCATAACTGCTGAGCCTGCACGTCTGGAGCCTGTGCTCCGCAACAAGAGGCCGTGACAGTGAGAGGCCCACACACCACGATGAAGGGTGGCCCCCGCTCGCCGTAACTGGAGAAAGCCCTCGCACAGAAACGAAGACCCAACACAGCCAAAAATAAATAAATTAATTAATTAATTAATAATTTTTTTTAAAAAAATTAAATGCAAAGAAAAAATATTAAAAGCAGCAAGGGAAAAGCAACAAATAACATACAAGGGAATCCCCATAAGGTTAATAGCTGATCTTTCAGCAGAAACTCTGCAAGCCAGAAGGGAGTGGCAGGACATATTTAAAGTGATGAAAAGGAAAAACCTACAACCAAGATTACTCTACCCAGCAAGGATCTCATTCAGATTCGACGGAGAAACTAAAACCTTTACAGACAAGCAATAGCTAAGAGAATTCAACACCACCAAACCAGCTCTACAGCAAATGTTAAAGGAAATTCTCTAGGCAAGAAACACAAGAGAAGGAAAAGACCTACAACAACAAACCCAAGACAATTAAGAAAATGGTAATAGGAACATACATAACAATAACTACCTGAAATGTAAATGGATTAAATGCTCCAACCAAAAGACACAGACTGGCTGAATGGATACAAAAACAAGATCCGTACATATGCTCTCGACAAGAGATCCACTTCAGACCTAGGGACACATACAGACTGAAAGTGAGGGGACGGAAAAAGATATTCCATGCAAATGGAAATCAAAAGAAAGCTGGAGTAGCAATTCTCATATCAGACAAAATACACTTTAAAACAAAGACTATTATAAGAGACAAAGAAGGACACTACATAATGATCAACGTATCAATCCAAGAAGAAGATATAACAATTGTAAATATTTATGCACCCAACATAGGAGCACCTCAATACATAAGGCAAACAGCCATACAAGGGGAAATCGACAGTAACACAATCATAGTAGGGGACTTTAACACCCCACTTTCACCAATGGACAGATCATCCAAAATGAAAATAAATAAGGAAACACAGCTTTAAATGACACATTAAACAAGATGGACTTAATTGATATTTATAGGACATTCCATCCAAAAACAACAGAATACACTTTCTTCTCAAGTGCTCATGGAACATTCTCCAGGATAGATCATATCTTGGGTCACAAATAAAGCCTTGGAAAATTTAAGAAAATTGAAACTGTATCAAGTATCTTTTCCGACCACAATGCTATGAGACAAGATATCAATTACAGGAAAAAATCTATTAAAAATACAAACACATGGAGGCTAAACAATAAACTACTAAATAACTAAGAGATCACTGAAGAAATCAAAGAGGAAATCAAAAAATACCTAGAAACAAATGACCATGAAAACACGACGGCCCAAAACCTATGGGATGCAGCAAAAGCAGTTCTAAGAGGGAAGTTTATAGCAATACAATCTTACCTTAAGAAACAAGAAACATCTCAAATAAACAACCTAACCTTGCACCTAAAGCAATCAGAGAAAGAAGAACAAAAAAGCCCCAAAGTTAGCAGAAGGAAAGAACTCATAAAGATCAGATCAGAAATAAATGAAAAATAAATGAAGGAAGCAATAGCAAAGATCAATAAAACTAAAAGCTGGTTCTTTGAGAAGATAAACAAAATTGATAAACCATTAGCCAGACTCATCAAGAAGAAAAGGGAGAAGACTCAAATCAACAGAATTAGAAATGAAAAAGGAGAAGTAACAACTGACACTGCAGAAATAGAAACGATCATGAGAGATTACTACAAGCAACTATATGCCAATAAAATGACAACATGGAAGAAATGGACAAATTCTTAGAAAAGCACAACCTTCTGAGACTGAACCAGGAAGAAACAGAAAATATAAACAGACCAATCACAAGCACTGAAATTGAGACTGTGACGAAAATTCTTCCAACAAAAAAAAGCTCAGGACCAGATGGCTTCACAGGCGAATTCTATCAAACATTTAGGGAAGAACTAATACCTATCCTTCTCAAACTCTTCCAAAATATAGCAGAGGGAGGAACACTCCCAAACTCTTTCTACGAGGCCACCATCACCCTGATAACCAAAATCAGACAAAGGTGTCACAAAGAAAGAAAACTATAGGACAATATCACTGATGAATATAGATGCAAAAATCTTCAACAAAATATGAGCAAACAGAATCCAACTGCACATTAGAAGGATCAAATACCATGATCAAGTGAGGTTTATCTCAGGAATGCAAGCATTCTTCAATATACGCAAATCAATCAATGTGATAAACCATATTAACAAATTGAAGGAGAAGAAACATATGATCATCTCAATAGATGCAGAAAAAGCTGTTGACAAAATTCAACACCCATTTACGATAAAAACACTCCAGAAAGTAGGCACAGAAGGAACTTACCTCAACATAATAAAAGCCATGTATGACAAACCCACAGCCAACATCGTTCTCAATGGTGAAAAACTGAAACCATTTCCACTAAGATCAGGAAAAAGACAAGGTTTTCCACTCTCACCACTATTATTCAACATACTTTTGGAAGTTTTAGCCACAGCAATCAGAGAAGAAAAAGAAATAAAAGGAATCCAAATAGGAAAAGAAGAAGTAAAACTGTCACTGTTCGCAGATGACATGATACTATACATAGAGAATCCTAAAGATGCTACTAGAAAACTACTAGAGCTAATCAACGAATTTGGTAAAGTAGCAGGATACAAAATTACTGCACAAAAATCTCTTGCATTCCTCTACACTAATGATGAAAAATTTGAAAGAGAAATTAAGGAAACACTCCCATTTACCACTGCAACAAAAAGAAAAAAATACCTAGGAATAAACCTACCTAAGGAGACAAAAGACTTGTATGCAGAAAATTATAAGACACTGATGAAAGACATTAAAGATGATACAAACAGATGGAGAGATATACCATGTTCTTGGATTGGAAGAATCAATATTGTGGAAATGACTATACTATCCAAAGCAATCTACAGATTCAATGCAATTCCTATCAAACTACCAATGACATTTTTCACAGAACTAGAACAAAAAATGTTCAATTTGTATGGAAACACAAAAAGATCCCGAATTGCCAAAGCAATCTTGAGAAAGAAAAACAGAGCTGGAGGAATCAGGCTCCCAGACTTCAGACTATACTACAAAGCTACAGTAATCAAGACAGTATGGTACTGGCACAAAAACCGAAATACATATCAATGGAACAGGATAGAAAGCCCAGAGATAAACCCACGCACATATGGTCACTTTATTTTTGATAAAGGAGGCAAGCATATACAATGGAGAAAAGACAGCCTCTTCAATAAGTGGTGCTGGGAAAACTGGACAGCTACATGTAAAAGAATGAAATTAGAACACTCCCTAACACCATACACAAAAATAAACTCACAATGGATTAAAGACCTAAATGTAAGGCCAGACACTATAAAACTGTTAGAGGAAAACATAGGCAGAATACTCTATGACATAAATCACAGCAAGATCCTTTTTGACCCACCTCTTAGATAAAGGGAAATAAAAACAAAAATAAACAAATGGGACCTAATGAAACTTAAAAGCTTTTGCAAAGCAAAGGAAACTACAAACAAAATGAAAAGACAACCCTCAGAATGGGAGAAAATATTTGCAAATGAATCAACGGACAAAGGATTAATCTCCAATATATATAAAGAGTTCATGCAGCTCAATATTAAAAAAACAAACAACCCAATCCAAAAATGGGCAGAAGACCTAAATAGACATTTCTCCAAAGAAGATATACAGATGGCCAAGAAGCACATGAAAAGCTGCTCAACATCTCTAATTATTAAGAGAAATGCAAATCAAAACTGCAATGAGGTATCACCTCACACCAGTTAGAATGGGCATCATCAGAAAATTTACAAACAACAAATGCTGGAGAGGGTGTAGAGAAAAGGGAACGTTCTTGCACTGTTGGTGGGAATGTAAATTGATAGAGCCACTATGGAGAACAGTATGGAGGTTCCTTAAAAAACTAAAAATAGAATTACCATATGACCCAGCAATCCCACTACTGGGCATATACCCTGAGAAAACCATAATTCAAAAAGACACATGCACCCCAGTGTTCATTGCAGCTCTATTTATAATAGCCAGGTCATGGAAGCAACCTAAATGCCCATCAACAGACGAATGGATAAAGAAGATGTGGTACATATATACAATGGAATATTACTCAGCCATAAAAAGGAACAAAACTGGGTCATTTGTAGAGACGTGGATGGATCTAGAGACTGTCATACAGAGTGAAGTAAGTCAGAAAGAGAAAAACAAATACCGTATGTTAACACATATATATGGAATCTAAAAAAAAAATGGTTCTGAAGAACCTAGGGGCAGGACAGGAATAAAGATACAGACGTAGAGAATGGACTTGAGGACGCGGGGAGGGGGAATGGTAAGCTGGGACGAAGTGAGAGTGGCATGGACTTATAAACACTAGCAAATGTAAAATAGATAGCTAGTGGGAAGCAGCCGCATAGCACAGGGAGATCAGCTTGGTGCTTTGTGACCACCTAGAGGGGTGGGATAGGGAGGGTGGGAGGGAGATGCAAGAGGGAGGAGATATGGGGATATATATATATGTATAGCTGATTCACTTTGTTATAAAGCAGAAACTAACACACCATTGTAAAGCAATTATACTCCAATAAAGATGTTATAAAGAAAATGTGTTTTACATTTCAGACACTGAAATTTCTGGAATGCTCAATATTTTATATGAAAATTAACAGGCTTTAAATCAAAATCAGTTTGCTCTATTGAGGATTAATGAAACAATATGTGGAGAACACAATTTTGGAATGAGAAATAAGTGTCTTTTGGGTGTGCTTGAGAATGAAAGCGTGTGCTCATGAATACATGCATGGCCTAGAAAGTGCGTTCAGGGTCATGTATAAAAACTCTCAGGCAAAATCCCCATGAACTCCACTATTTTGTTCCCCTTTAAGAAAGTCTTGTGGGGCTTCCCTGGTGGCGCAGAGGTTAAGACTCCACCCGCCAATGCAGTGGACACGGGTTCGAGCCCTGGTCCAGGGAGATCCCACATGCCGCAGAGCAACTCAGCCTGCACGCCACAACTACTGAGCCTGCGCTCTAGAGCCCGCGAGCCACAACTACTGAGCCCTTGTGCCACAACTACTGAAGCCTGCGTGCCTAGAGCCCATGCTCCACAACGAAAGAAGCCACTGCAATCAGAAGTCCGCGTATCGCAACAAAGAGTAGCCCCCGCTCGCTGCAACTAGAGAAAGCCCGCGCACAGCAACGAAGACCCAATGCAGCCAAAAAAATAAATAAATAAAATAAAAGGAAAGTCTTGTGATTTTAAGCAAATAAAAAAGCAGTAAACTGGAAAGAAAATCTATTGGAAGAAACCCACCCTATCATTTATAAAATCCTTGATATTTGTAATATGCATTACAGCCATAGCTCAAAATACAGAAATCCATATTCCAAAATTACACTGACCTTTGCGTGGCCTCAGCAAACCTAAGAAAAATTTGATTCCACAGATCTTTTAAGTGTTGATAGATAATGGAAACATTAACTACAACCCCCCCCCCCCACACACACACACACTCACACGCACTTTCACTCTCACTCTCACTCACCCAGGAGACACCTGGTCATTAGAAGAACTGCTAAATCGTCTCATTAATTTTCAGCCAATTACTGTCCAGCTACGTGGTTTGCATCCTGTGCAAGCAGACTCCTGGTAGTTATTGTCCCTCATTTCCCCTTGTCTTCTGTGTGCTCAGGATAAAACAGGGAGTATTTTAACAGAAGTATCTGAGTTGGTAGAATCCAAAACGCTTCCTGGGTGGACTACACTTCTTGAGACCAGCATTCATGCTTTCAATGTTATAAACACTTATTCATGAGTTGGGAATAAGCAAAGAAACAGTTAAAGAAACTAGAGTAATGCTAACACCCAGGAGTCATCAGTGATCTCTTTTGAAACTCCACTCAAGCCTAGATCCTAGGAAAAACTGGGACTGAGATACATAATGTGGTTGCCATGGATCAGCTGGGATGTAAGGGTATCAGTGGAGTTCTATATCAGCTTATTTTGTAGAAATAATGTTCTCAATCCATGGAATGTAGCTGAAGATGTCAGTGAAGACAATAGTATGACCTGTCAGAATACGTCCAGTTGCCCAAGACGTAACTCCTTGTAATTCACCGCCACATGTGGCTGGTGCAGCTGTGGTCACCTGCCAGACAGAGTAGAGGGGATCAGAACTTCCCTCCCACCTGGAAATTTTTCAGCACTGGAACAAAAGGAAAAGCCACTATATCTGCCATGCAAAAGGGCCCAGGATATAATACTGTGGAAGCTTCTTTCCACTGTACTAACTACCCCTACCACCCAGTCATCCCTAGACAGAAATCTCAAAATGGTAGCTGGAAGATAGCTTTACACTTCTCAAAAATCCATATCTCTCATCTCTAACATAGGGTGGAGGAGAGAGCGTCATCATTCTTCAGCCCCTTACTCTCTGAGCTCTTAACCTGACTGCAAAATACAGACCCTCGTGAAGGATGAGAGGTAACAGAGACACAAAGACAAAGAGGAAGAGCACAGATTGAGCTTATGGGCAAGTGAGATAAGAAAGGTTACCTGGCATTTATCTCTGCTTATTCCTATGCATCCCATACAGAACATGTCTTCAAGGAACTTTTCACCCAGTAAAGCTTTGCAGATTGAATCAGTGTTCAATTCATTCATAATGCTGTGCAGGTTACTGCCTGGATTTCCTAAGCACAAGAAATAAAGGAGGCTTTCATTCCTATTTGCATTTTCATAAGGTATCTTGCCTCCCTCTCCTTCAGGGCTTCTTTTCAGTTAAAATGGACTGCAGAGGAAGAACTGATGGAACAGACCATGGATTAAACATATCCTCCTGTTCATTTATCATCTTTGAAAGATAATCAGCATCAAGGAGTGGTGCCAACCAAGACACTCCACACATCAAACAAGATCTGAATCCAAGCTCTGCCATCACCAAGTTTATAACCTTGGACAATTAGTTAAATCTCCCTGAGTCCTGGTTTCCTCATTTACAAGATATAAATCCTAAGAAAATTTATCTACATGTTTGATGATGGCTAAATAATATGTATAGGATGCTTAGTGCCTGGGACGTAGTTAGTGCTCAACAAATGGCAGCTGTTATCATTGTTGTAAGTGATAACCATATCACTGATAGGCAGGTAAAGGAAAAATGTGATTTTTACCAACTTGCAAATTAAGATTCAAAGAAGTTAAAGAATTTGTCAATAACCCTATAATAAATGGCAGAACCAAAACTCAAACATAAATCCCTGAATCCCAGTCCTCTGCAGTGTGTGCCAATGTGATACATACGTGCAACACTTTGATTTAGGATTTGATTCCCAAAGCCCTAAAGGAGATTACCGCTTCTAGTCTAAAGAGCTGATATTGTTGCTCTATTTCTACCTTTACACATGTGCTTAAAAATAAGTTCCAATTCCTTCCCCTAACTCCTCAGAGACCCTGAAGATGTGAATATATCCAAGAACACAGCTAACTCTTCTTTTTGACAGTCACTCACCAACAGATTCTTTATTCTCTACCCAGGTGTAAATCAAGCAATCTGGAAATTCCTTTATCTTGGCACTAGGCAACTGAAAAATGCTGGTGGAGAAGAAGGTGAGGGGTATAGGCAACTTTATCAGCATAAGATCATTTTTAGGAGAAGTGACAGTGAAGTTTGGGTGAATGATGATCTTCTCATAAGGCAGAATCTCCCCAATAAAGTCTTGAAAACTGTTGGCTCCACCAGTTAAGATGACCTGGAGATCTCTGGAAAATGAAGAAGAGAAAAAATATTGATACTATCACATATCACAAGGCTATTCTTTCTCTCTCTCTCTCTCTCTCACACACACACACACACAAACGCACTTTCCTTCATTTACTGGTATCAAGCAAAAAAAAATTAGTAAGGATATAGAAGATTTGAACTACATAATTAAAACTTTTTATATACTGAACATAAATAGAACCTTCTATCCTAAAATTAGAGAGTACACATTCTTCCAAGCACACAAGACACATTTATAAAAATTGACTCCATACTGGCCCAAAAAGTCTCAATTATTTTCAAAGAATCAGTATCACATAGATCACATTCTCTGACCACAAAACAATTAAATTAGAATTCAAAAGATTTTTTCTCTTTTTTAAATTGAAGTATAAATGATTTACAGTGTTTCAAGTATACAGCAAACTGATTCAGTTTTATGCATATATATATATACACACACATACATATATTCTTTTTCAGATTCTTTTCCATTATAGGTTATTACAAGATATTGAATATACTGATAGTTCCCTGTGCTATACAGTAGGTCCTTGTTGTTTATTTTATATATAGTAGTGTGTATCTGTTAATTCCAAACTCCTAATTTATCCCTCCCCTACTTCTCCCCTTTGGTAACCATAAGTTTGTTTTCTATGTCTCTGGGTCTATTTCTGTTTTGTATATAAGTTCATTTGTATCTTTTTTTTAGATTCCACATATAAGCAATATCATATATTTGTCTTTCTCTGGCTTACTTCACTTCTGATAATCTCTAGGTCAATCCATGTTGCAGCAAATGGCAGAATTTCATTCTTTTTTATGGCTGAGTAATATTCCATTGTATGTATATGTATGTGTGTGTGTGTGTATATAAACACATCTTCTTTATCCATTCATCTGTCAAAGGACATTTAGGTTGCTTCCATGTCTTGGCTATTGTAAATAGTGCTGCTATGAACATTGGGATGCATGTATCTTTTAGCATTAGAGTTTTTCTCTTTTGTTGATATATGCCCAGAAGTGAGATTGCTGGGTCATATGGTAACTCTACTTTTAGTTGTTTTCTTTTAATGTTTATTTATTTATTGATTGATTTATTTATTTATTTAGACTGCTCCAGGTCTTAGTTGCAGCATGTGGGATCTTTAGTTGTGGCACACGGACTTCTTAGTTGTGGCATGCGGACTTCTTAGTTGCGGCATGCAGACTCAGTTGCGGCATGTGGACTCTTAGTTGCGGCATGCATACGGGATCTAGTTCCCCAACCAGGGATCGAACCTGGGCCCTCTGCATTGGGAGTGTGGACTCCTACCCACTGGACCAACAGGGAAGTCCCTCTACTTTTAGTTTTTTAAGGAACCTCCATACTGCTTTCTATAATGGCTGCACCAATTTACATTCCTACCAACCAACAGTGGAGGAGGGTTCCCTTTTCAAAAGATTTTTTTTTTAATTTGGAAAGTTACCCCCTAAAATTTAGAAAATTTACCCTCCAAATTCTAAACTTACAAATGAAAGATTTAATCATGTGGAAATTCCATTTTATTCCTTTTTTATTGAAGTATATTTGATTTATAATATATTAGCTTCAGGTGTACAGCATAGTGATTCAGTATTTCTACAGATTATACTCCATTAATAGTCATTACAAGATAATGGCTATAGGAACTTCCCTAGTGGCACAGTGGTTAAGAATCTGCCTGCCAATGCAGGGTACACAGGTTCAATCCCTGGCCCAGGAAGATCCCACATGCTGCGAAGCAACTAAGCCCATGCACCACAACTACGGAGCCTGCGCTCTAGAGCTTGCGAGCCACAACTACTGAAGTCTGCATGCCACAACTACTGAAGCCCATGTGCCACAACTACTGAAGCCTATGTGCCACAACTACTGAAGCCCACGCACCTAGAGCCCATGCTCCGCAACAAGAGAAGCCACTGCAATGAGAAGCCTGCGTACTGCAACAAAGAGTAGCCCCTGCTCACCACAACTAGAGAAAGCCCATGCACAGCAACGAAGACCCAATGCAGCCAAAAAATAAGAATTAATTAATTAATTTTTTAAAGTACAAAAAAAATTCTTTATTTCTTTTTCATTGCATTTGTGTGTTTGTGCAGCAGGGTACTGGAGCACATTGCCAAAGGGAAGTAGTTCTTTTTTTTTTTATGATAAAGTAGCAGTTACCTAGTTCCTGCAGCCATGTAGGTAACTCCTTATTATTATTTATGTTGGGAAAGAAAAAAAATGTTAATTCCAAGACATTCACATCTGACATCCAGGATGGCATATAAGCTGCCCCTCACTTGCCTACTCCACCTGATATGTAGTGGTTGCCCAGAGACCCATGCTGAGAAGAATCTGGGGCTGCATCTAGGCTCAGCCATAATGAGTGCTCTAGATGCACAGCGATTTTGTCTATCCAGGTGAAAAGCAGCAGGTCCTATGTCAGGTACATGAAGAACCTGTCTTAAATGATGTAGATTTATTGCTTACCTCAGTGAAACTCACTGAAAAAACACAAAATCTTTATTTCATATCTTTGGTATATTTTTGAAGTTAGTAGCACTAAAAGAAGTACTTTTCCATAAGCTGTCAACCTGCTATTTGAACATGGTAAAGAATGAGAGTGAATGCTAGGGTTGCTAATACAGAAAATAGAGAAGTGAAAAAATAGAAATAAAACAAGTATTTAACATTTAAGCATAAAAAAACCGATGATGTAGTACTATAGAAAGATTACCTGTTTCCCCAAGTATTTAATAATGTTTAGACTGCCAACAAAAAATAAAGTATCTGTTCTGTGATTTACTTTATTAACTGGCAGTTATAGAACATGCTTTATTTAAAAGTTTTTAGGTGCTTCAAATACGTGAAATGATGTAAATCCTTACATTTTTAAAAATTTAGGTAATTATGCTATGCACAAATATGTCTGAGTTCATTGCCTATTTTATTTGCCTGTAAGTTCTTCCAGATAAAATAGCCCTGTGGCATTATAATTGCAACATAAATAACCTATATTAAAATTAACTATATAAACACCATTTAAGGTAACAATAGAATAACCATAAATTTGCACATACAATTTTTGGATTATTTTTCTTATTAAAAGGTACAATGAAAAATGTAAATATACCTGAATAAAATGTAAACCCAGAAAACTTGTCTTCATCTCATTTAAAGCCAAGACATGACAGAAAAGTTACATTTTCTTTGTAGCTTTGAAGCTGTACATGGCTAATTAATAGTCTTATTTTAAACAAGTATATTTTGTGGGCAGGATAAAGGGTCATGAGCATTCATTTCTTTTACTGGCAAGTTCCAGTAGAGGCAAATTCTGGCTGTAGGTGTCATTAGGTAAAACAGTGTGTAGAAAGATACAGGAATAGAGGAGACAAATGAGAAAACCCAGAAACAGAATAAAATAAAAAGGTTTGGAGTGTCTACGTAACTTGGTTATGAGGTAGTATTGACAACAGCATTGTTTATTACATCCATGTTATGTTTTTTTTGGGGGGAGCAGGGCAAGATAAGGCTAATTTTATCTATTTATTTTTTTATACAGCAAGTTTTTATTAGTTATCTATTTTATACATATTAGTGTATATATGTCAGTCCCAATCTCCCAGTTCATCCTACCACCACCACCTACACCCCACTTTCCCCTCTTGGTGTCCCACGACTGGGCATATACCCAGAGAAAACCATAACTCAAAAAGACACATGCACCCCAATGTTCATTGCAGCACTATTTACAATAGCCAGGTCATGGAAGCAACCTAAATGCCCATCAACAGACGAATGGATAAAGAAGATGTGGTACATATATACAATGGAATATTACTCAGCCATAAAAAGGAACGAAATTGGGTCACTTGTAGATACGTGGATGGACCTAGAGACTGTCATACAGAGTGAAGTTAAGTCAGAGAGAGAAAAACAAATATCATATATTAACGCATGTATGTGGAACCTAGAAAAATGGTACAGATGAACCGGTTTGCAGGGCAAAACTAGAGACACAGACATAGAGAACAAACATATGGACACCAATGGGGGCAAAGCAGTGGGGGGTGGGGGTGGTGGTGTGATGAATTGGGAGATTGGGATTGACATATATACACTAATATGTATAAAATAGATAACTAATAAGAACCTGCTGTATAAAAAAAATCTTTAAAATTCTTTAAAAAAAAAAGATGGTGGCTATAATTCCCTATTCTATACAATAGACAACAATTGTATAGAACAATTGATATACAACAATATATCCTTGTTGCTTATCCATTTCAAACACAGTAGTCTGTATCTGTTAATCCCATATGCTTAATTTTCCCCTCTCCCCTTCTGTCTCCCCTCTGGTAACCACTAGTTTGTTTTCTATATCTGTGAGTCTGTTTCTGTTTTGCATATACATTCATTTGTGTTATTTTTCAGATGCCACATATAAGTGACATCATATAGTATTTGTCTTTCTCTGATTTATTTCACTAAGCATAGTAGTCTCTAGGTCCATCCATGTTGCTGTAAATGGCAGAACTTCATTTTTTTTATGGCTGAGTAATATCCCATTGTATATATGTACCACATCTTCTTTATCCATTCATCTGTTGATGGGCACTTGGGTTGCTTCCATATCTTGGCTACTGTAAATAATGCTGCTATGAACACTGGGGTACATGTATCTTTTTAAATTAGTGTTTTCATTTTTTTCTGGATATATACCCAGGAGTAGAATTGCTGGATCATATTGCCGTGAACAATCAATATCAGAAAATATCAGTACTTTGCAACTGATATAAAAAGTCAAAGCAATTCCAAATAAATCCCAATAGAGTTTTTCATAGAACTTGACAAGTTGATTTTTAAATTTATGTAAAAGAATTCCTAAGCATTCCTGATGAAGAATAAGATGGCTGGCCAACCATATCACACATCACAAATTATGATAAAGTCATAATTATTAAGGCATTGTGGTCTATAATAAATAAACCAATGGAACAGCAACAAGAGCCCAGAAACTGACCCATCTACAGATGGAACTCTGACAGATGACAGAACAGGTGTTGCAGATCAGTGGGGAAAGAAGGGCCACTGACAAATGATATTTGGATATTTAGCTTACTATCTTTAAAAAATGAAATTGGATCCCTACTTCACATCATTCACAAAAATAAATTCTAAATTATATGAAAATTTAAATATGAAAATCAAAGCTTTAAAATCTTTAGAAGTAAATATAAAGGAATATCTTTCTGATCTTGTGGTCATAAAAGATATTTTCGACTTGGCACAATGCTCAATAACCACAAAGACTGATAATTCAAGTTTTAAACTGAATTATTTTGAAGTTAAGAGCTCTTATTCATCAAAATACACCATAAAAAGAAGATCAAGCCACAGAGTGGAAGATATTTGCAACATATATAACTGACAAACAAGTAATATCTAGAGCATTTACAGAAGTCATATGAAGCAATATTTTTAAAATTTAACACACAAAATTTTCAAGACATAAAAGAGTTTTTCCCAAAAGAAACATTATTGTCAGAAGGAGAAGGAAGAGGAGGATGGGGGTGGAGGATGTTAATCATCACTACTAGTAAAGGTAATAAAATTAAAATGATAATAAGATATTTGACACTTAATCAGCAAAAAAATTAAAAAGCTTGACAATACCCAGTTTTGGAAGAACTCAGAAATTGCTGGAGGGTGTGTAAAAGTGAACATTTGAATGCTCTATGACCCAGCAATTCCACTCCTAATTATATGCTCTAGTTATATACCAAGAGGTGTACTTACAGATATAAACTGATATGTGAAGTGAATATACCAATACACACACACACACACACATATATATACATACAGAACATGCATCACAGATATATATACAAGAATACTTTCTAAGGTACGTGGTACAAGTACATTTACAGTAACACTGTTCAAAATAGCAGAAAACTAGAAATAACTCAAATGTCTGTCAAGAAAACAATGAACCAGTGTGAATTCACATTGAAGTATAATACAGCAATGAAAAATAAAATACCGTCACATCTAACAGTTTTGGATGAATCTTAAAAACATTAAGAACAATTTGCAGGTCTATTTTATATGTATGTAAGATATTATTTTATAATGTAAAACTTTTTTCTTTCCTGACACATTAAACATAAGAACGTGTAGTTAAGTTTTATCCAAGTAGCTGAGCTCCCCTTCACCGTCAAATCGTTAGGATTTCCTGACCAGCACAAGTTTTTTAGAATTTCCACAAGGAGTGTTGAGCCCCAGCCTTGAAGCCTTAACAGAGTAGATTGATCCCCATCACTTACGGTAAGAAGCAGTGTGCTGCCGTTATCACCCACTGAGGAGCAATCAGAGTCCCTATATAGGACTGGCAACTGGATTTCAGGTATAATAAATAGAAAAGATGACATAGGTCTTCAGTGTCTTCAATAACAAATGAAATAACACCTGAAACACAGAGAGAGGAGAATCAGGGATACAACCCAGCTGATTAAAGGAAACTTGGTGTGGTTATGGAGATTTCAAGACACCAGTGTCTGATAATATCAATATTTACCACATTAATCACTTAGCCTACCATGTGGTACTAGAGTTCCATACTGTACAAACACTGTACTAAGCACTTTAGGTACTCTTAAAATGTTTTTTAATTTTCACAGGAAAAAAAAAAACAAAACCCTGCGGTGGATACATTTTATATTATTTTACAGAGTAAGAGCTTAACATTAGGAGACTTACTTAAAGCCGTACAACTAGTGAATGATGGTTGGTTCAAGGATTCCGACTTCAGTCTATTTGATCCTAAATCCCATGTATGTACTTCTCCTCTACATGACCTCCCTGCTTCCCCTCACCCTGTCTGCAGCTTTCCAGAATAGCTTAGCTCATTTCCAATCCCCCAAAGGCTCAAGGCTTCTTGGTTCTATCTATAGTCACAGCAATGCAGCCTTTCCTACAGCTCCCTGACTTTTCCTACTAGTGAATTGCAGGGATGCTCTGAGACTAGTCATCATGACTCCAACAGCAGTAAGTTCATTAATTAAATAAAAAATAAAAACTTTAATTCTGGCATGAAAACATAGGGAGAGATACTTTGTACTGATGGGCACTTAAATATAAAATAGTACTTATTCTCTGGAAATAGGTACCTGGATTCAAATTCTAGCTCTATCTTTACTAGTAGCATGAACTTGAACAAATTATGTAAATCTCTATATCTTAATTTCCTTATTTGTACACTGAAATCATAAATGAACTTCTCTCCTAAGGTGATTGTGAAGATTAAATGTGTTAATATATGTAAGTAGCTTGGAGGAACGTTTGGCATATAATGTGTTCAATAAATGTTATTTCTTACTAAGGCAGTTTCAAGAACATTTTTATGTTGATAAAGTGCAAAATAATGCTCAGAAAAAAGACATAGACAAAGCCTCTCCATAACCCACCAAATAACTAAACATCAGATATTGACTGATACCTCCCTTCTTTGCATTACTGCTGTTTCTTTACCAGTGATAGCTCTAGCCCTAATATAATCCTCCTACCTCCTAAATAAAACTTTTGAGGTACCCAATTAGGGTTGGGGGACCCCAATTAGGGTTAGGATGTTCCCTCTTCTCAACTGCAACTAATTCTGAACTGACCCAATTTCTCTAACTCCATCTTCAGAATTATCCAGTACAAGCTCAAACCCTGTAAGACACCCCTTCCAACTCCCCCTTAACTGGGACACTTCTGAGGTTCTCTGGAGTGTGTTCTCCCTGCTGCATAAAGCAAAATAAATCTCACTTTAAAAAAATTACTGGTTAGTGGGTTCAACAAGTTACATCAAATCTTGTTTTCTCCAGTTTAGGAAAGGAGAGAGGAAAATATAAAACTATTAATTTTTTAAAAATCTATGTTCTAATTGGGGCTTCTCTTGCTATGTCAATTTATATTTCTGGATCTATTGGTTTTTCATCTATACACATTACATAGTAAAGGAACAATGACTTGTACAATATCCCCAGCATTTAGCACAATGTCTAGCACATAGTAGAAACTCAATACATATATATTATACAAATGAATTAATGAGAGATTAGAACTCACTTTGTGTGCAGGGGTCCACTGGAAGGCTATGAAATTAATGCAATGGTTTTATGGATTCATATGTGAAGCAAGCATCATCAGAAGACTAAAAGTTAATATTATGTAAACATATGCATGTACTTTTTTCCCAAATCTATATATGCATGCATTTATTTTTTTAATTTACTGAATACTTATATGTACCAGGAAATATTGATATATTGGATGTTAAATATAAAGGGGTATCCAAGACAAAAGCAGACTTTGTCTTCATGAAATGAGGGAGGTAGACAATAAGCAAATTGTGATGAGACAATAAAAAAAACAAATTGTGATGAGACAGTAACAGTGTTTTATGAGAAAGAATAATAAAGGCAGTAAATGAAAAATCTAATTTACTTTGGTTGACAAAGAAGTACTTGCTGGGAAAGTGACAGTTAATCTGAGACATAAAAGATGAGAAAAAACAGCCATGGGAAGGTTAGGGTAAAGAGTTTCCCAAGAGAGGAAATGCATGTGCAAAGGCTCAAAAATGGGGAAGAACTAGGAGTGCTCAGGAATCTGAAAAGAACCAGTGAGACTGAAGCCTAGAGAGCAAGGAAAATATTGGCCTAAGGTGAGTCTGGAGAGGAGGCAGGGACCTCATCAAGCAGGGCTTCAAAGCCATAGTCAGGAATTTGTATTTTATTCTAAGTGTAATAGAAAATTTTGAAGAATTTGATGTATGGGAGTGATATGATCCTATTATATTTTTAAAACATCACTTGCTTCCGATTAGACACAGGGTTAAAAAAGGCAAGAGTAGAAACAGGTTTACTGAAGTAGACCTAGCAAAAAGTGATGTGGCTTGTGTTAATGTGGCAGCAATGAAGATGGAGAAGGTCAGAGAAGTAGATGGATATGAGACCTATTTCAAAAGTAGAGTGGACAGGAAATCCAGTTAAATACTATTTTGATAATAAAATACAAATTGCTTTAGCATGCATAGTTAATTCACCTTTTCGTTATTATATAAGTTTTTAATAACATCATAAAAAGACTCAAAATATTTTAAGACTAAAAGGGGTTCTCATGCTCAAAAAGGTTGAGAACCACTGGCATAGGTAGTGTTCTCATTCCTTCTTACTCTAAGCTCTTCCAGTACATAAATCTAAGTCTTATTTAACTCCCATAATGTATCCCTGATTCCAGACCATCTCTTACTAGCTTCTAAGTCTGCACTACCACTAGATCCAACTTATCTCTAGCAACAAGATATCCAGGGTCCCTTGAAGCCACTGGGACTTCCAAGGAAAGGTGAAGAACAGATCTTCTCCTAATTAAGACTGAGTTATGTACCTGGCTGAGCCCCCCAACTAAATATTGGTCATATACTCTAAATGTGTCCAGGTTTTTTTCCACCAAAGCCCTGATGCCCTGTGACCCAAGGTACTGTGTCACTCTTAACAGAGCTTTATAAAGTCACTGATTCTAAGAACTCATTAGAAACTTATACATTGATTCTTTTTTCCCCTCCATTTCTTATCAGACCCTGCCTGTTTTTACTTCCCTCTCTACCCAAGTTAGATTCCTTTATTTATCATTTCAACTATGCTCTTATTCTTTGGAACTGCCTTGTCCTAACACCCTTGAGCCATATTTCAACTGGCCAAATCTTAACTCCATTTTAATGCAACTATATGACTTCACTGTATCTGTAGCTTTAACCTTCTTAATTTCTCATAGGACACATTAACTACACCCTCCTCTTAGAAACAGACTCCCCTGACCTGTGTAAAATCACATTTTTATTTCCTCCTGACTCTTAAGGTACTTCACTGGTCTCTCATCTTCTACCCTCCAAAACATGAAAGCTCAACTTCCAGTTGATCCAAGATGGAGTAGCCCCATTCCTCCCAGCTCCTCCCTTTTACAACTAAAAGAACCCTTAGTGGCAAGACGGGAATAAAGACACAGACCTACTAGAGAATGGACTTGAGGATATGGGGAGGGGGTGGGGTGAGATGTGACAGGGTAAGAGAGTGTCATGGACATATATACACTACCAAATGTAAAATAGATAGCTAGTGGGAAGCAGCCGCATAGCACAGGGAGATCAGCTCGGTGCTTTGTGACCACCTAGAGGGGTGGGATGGGGAGGGTGGGAGGGAGGGAGATGCAAGGGGGAAGAGATATGGGAGCATATTGTATGTGTATAACTGATTCACTTTGTTATAAAGCAGAAGCTAACACACCATTGTAAGGCAATTATACTTCAATAAAGATGTTTAAAAAATAATAAATAAATAAAATAAAAGAACCCTGCACAACAAGCACAACAAACAAACATAGACTCAGAGTTGAAAAGAAGGAAGTGTACTGCCTAGAAAACTGGGGACTTAAGGAACAACGTGGCAGTAACTTCCCTGCGTTTACCTTTTATTTATATCTCCAAAGATCCAGGACAGGGCACAGGAGCAGCCCACAACCCAGAACCTCCAAGAGACAAAGACAAAAAACAAACAAACAAAAAACCCAAAAATGACCTCCAAGTAAAAACCTGCTCCTCCTAGTTACAGGAAAGGGAAAAGGGTGGTCTAACAGGACTTCTTCTGGACAATACCCACCCTACTCTAACCAAACAACAAAGGAAAAAATGCCCACACACCATGGCTTCACCAGGGCTGAGCAAGCAGCTCATCTTCTATCCCCAATCCCAGTGGAAGCAGGCTTCCTGTTAGACCACCTTTTTCCCTCTCCTGTAACTAGGAGGAGCAGGTTTTTTACTAAAGGCTCTAATGGATAAAGGAGGCAGCATGCAATCACAGAAGGGGAAATATAAGCAGAGAATTGGAAATCTCAAGAAAGAACCAAAAAGAAATGTTAAAAATAAAAAACACTAACAGAAATACGCCTTTGGTAGGTTTATTAGTAGACTGGACATGGCTGAGGAAAGAATCTTTGAGCTTCCACATGTATCAATAGAAACTTCCAAAGCTGAAAAAAGGGAACAAAGACTGAAAAAGACAGAACAGAATATCCCAAAACTGTGAGACAACTATAAAATGTGTAACATATGCATGACGAGAATACCAGAAGGAAAAGAGAGAAGGGAACAGAGGAATATTTGAAATAATAATAACTGAGAATTTCCTCCAAATTAATGACATATCAAATCACAGATCCAGGAAGCTCAGAGAACACCAAGCAGGATAAGTACCAAGAAACTACACTTAGACATATCACTTTCAAACTACAGAAAATCAAAGATAAAGAAACAATCCTGAAAGAAGCCAGAGGGAAAAAACACCTTACCTATGGAGGAACAAAAAAAAGAAAAGAATTACATCCAACTTCTCCTCAGAAGTCATGCAAACAAGAGGAAAGTGGAGAAAAATATTTGAAGTATTGAGAGAAAATAAACACCAACCTAGAATTCTGTACCCTGTGAAATTATCCTTCAAAAGTGAAGGAGACATACTTTGTCAACAAACAAAAATTAAGGGAATTTGTTGCCAGTAGACCTACCTTGCAAGAAATGTTAAAATAAAATCTTTAAGAGAAGGAAAATAATATACAACACAAACTCAGATCTACATAAAGAAAGGAAGAGCATTAAAGAAGAAATAAGCAGAGGTAAAAAACTTTTTTCCTATTTTTAATAGTAATTAATATCTATTATATCATAATAGATAACAGCTTGCTTAAAATAACAGTAGCAACTATGTATTCAATTATGTATGCTTACATATATACATATATATGTTAAATGACAGCAATGATATAAGGGACAGGAGGGAGGAACCAGGATTACTTTATAATTATAAGGTACTCCACACTACCTGTGAACTGGCATAATGTTATCTGAAAGTGGACTAGGATTAGTTGCAAATGTATATTGCAAGCTCTAGGGCAACCATATAAAAACAGGAAAGTATAAAGAAGAGAAGTATAACTGATATGCTAAGAAAGGAGAGAAACTGGAATCATATAAAATGCTCAGTTAAAACCATGAAAGGCAGAAAAAGAGTGGAAGACAAAAACAAACATTCTTATTATTGTTAATAAGAAACAGTAACAAATATGGTAGATATTAATCCAACTATATCAATAATCACTTTTGAATGTCAATGGTCTAAATGCACCAATTAAAAGATGGAGATTGCCAGAGTGGATTAAAATATAAGACTCAACTATATGTTGTCTACAAGAAACCCACTTTAAATATAAAGATGCATATAGATTAAAATTAAATGGATGGATAAAGATATATCATACTAAGACTAATCAAAAGAAAGCAGGAATAGCCATACTGATTTGAGACAGAGCAGACTTCAAAGCAAGGAAAGTTATCAGAGATAAAGAGGGGCATTATATTATGATAAAGGTGTCAATTATCCAAGAAGACATAACCACCCTCAACGTGCATGTGCCCAATGAGAGAGCCTCAAATTATATGAGGTAAAAACTGATAGAACTGAAAGGAGAAATAGTTGAATCCAATATCATAGCTGGAGACTTCAACACCCCTCTATCAGAAATGGACGGTTCCTCATCAACAGACAAATGGATAAAGAAGATGTGGTACATATATACAATGGAACATTACTCAGCCATAAAAAGGAACGAAATTGGGTCATTTGAGGAGACATGGATAGACCTTGAGACTGTCATACAGAGTGAAGTAAGTCAGAAAGAAAAAAACAAATATTGTATATTAACACATACATGTGGAATCTAGAAAAATGGTATAGATGAACCAGTTTGCAAGGCAGAAATAGAGACACAGACGTAGAGAACAGACGTAGAGACGTAGAGAACATATGGACACCAAGGGGTGGGGGGGTGGGATGAATTGGGAGGTTGGGATTGACATATATACACTGATATGTATAAAATAGATAACTAATGAGAACATGCTGTATAGCACAGGGAACTCCACTTCGCTGTACGGTAGAAACTAACACAACACTGTAAAACAACTATACCCCAAATAAAAAAAAAAAAAGAAAGAAATGGATGGTTCCTGAAGGCAGAAAATTAGTCAGGACATAGTTGAACTCAACAGCACCTTCAATCAACTGGATATAGTAAAAAACATTACAGAATACTTTACGCAAAAACAGCAGAATATATATTTTTTTCAAGCTCACATGAAAAATTCATCAAGAGACCACATTCTGTGTCATTCAAGACACATAATAAATTTAAAAGAATAGGAAACATATAGTGTCTGCTCTCAGGTCACACTACAATTAAATTAGAAATCAATAATGGAAAGATAGCTAGAAAATCCCAAAATACATGGAGATTAAACAACATACTTACAAATAACACATGGGTCAAAGAAATCTCAAAAGGAATTTTAAAATATTTTAACTAAATTAAAATTAAAACACAATTTACCAAATTTGTGGATGCAGCAAAAACAGTGCTTAGAAGGAAATTTTTAGCGTTGGATGTATATATTAGAAAAGAAAAAAAAGATCTAAAGTCAATAATATGTTTCCACCTTAGGGAACAAGAAAAAGTAGAGCAAATTAAATCCAAAATAAGCAGAAGAAAAGATATTACAATATTATAATAATTAGAGCAGAAATCAAAGAAAATGAAAATAAGAAATAGAGAAAATCAACAAAACCAAAAACTGGTTCTTTGAAAAGATCAGAAAAATCAATAAGCCTTAGCCAACATAACCAAGAATAAAAGAGAGAGGACACAAATTACTAATATTAGAAGTGAAAGAGGAGCTATCACTACCGACCCCATGGACAGTAAAAGGACTATAAAGGAATACTATAAACAACTCTATGCCTGCAAACATGAAAACCTAGATGAATTCTGTGAAAAACATAATCTGCCAAAACTCAAACAAGAAGAAATAGACAATCTAAATACGCTTATATCTATTAGAGACATCGATTAAACAATAACCTTCCGAAACAGAAAACATTGGGCCCAGATGAGCTCACTCATGAATTCTACCAAACAATTAAGTAAGAAATTATACCAATTCTTGGCAACCTCTTTCAGAAGATAGAAGCAGAGGGAATGTTTCCTAAATCATTCTATTAGGCCAGCATTATCCTAATACCAAAAACAAAGTCATTACAAGAAAACTACAAAAAAAATCCCTCATGATCATAGATGCAAAAATCCTCAACAAAACATTAGCAAATCAAATCCAGCAATGTATAAAAAACATTATACATACACTAAGACCAAGTGGGATTTCTGCTAGGTATGCAAGACTGAAAATCAATTAGGAGCTTCTTCCCTATGTTTTCTTCTAGTAATCTCATGGTTTAAGTATTTAATTTATTCTGAGTCAATTTTTGTGAGTGGTGTAAGATAGCGTTCCCATTTCATTTTTTTGCATGTGGTTATCCAGTTGTCCCAATACCATTTGTTGAAGAAACTATCCTTTCTTCACTGAGTGTCCTTGGCTCTCTTGTCAAGTGTCAACTGACTGTACATACAGGGGGTTATTTCCAGGCTCTCTATTCTGTTTCATTGTTCTATGTTTCTATTTTTACACCAATACCACAATGTTTTAATTACTATAGCTTTGCAGTATAGTTTGAAATCAGGAAGTGTGATGCTTCTGGCTTTGTTCTCAGGATTGCTTTCGCTATTTGAGGTCTTTTGTGATTCCATACAAATTTTAGGATTTCTTTTCTATTTCTGTAAAAAAAAAGTCATTGGAATTTTGATAGGGATTGCATTAAATCTATAGATGGCTTTGGGTAGTATGGAAATTTTAACAATATTAATTCTTCCAATCCGTGAACATGGGATATCTCAATTTGTTTATGTCTCCTTTAATTTCTTTCTTCAAAGTCTTATAGTTTTCATTGTACAGATCTTTCACTTCCTTGGTTAAATTTATTCCTAAGTATTTTATTGTTTTTGATGCTATTGTAAATGGGATACCATAAAACTCCTTGAAGGAAACATAGAGAGGAAACTCCTTGACATGGGTCTTAGCAATGACTTTTTTGACATGACACTAACAGCACAAGCAACAAAAGCAAAAATCAACAAGTGAGGCTACATCAAACTAAAAAGCTTCTGTACAGCAAAAGAAACAACAAAATGAAATTGTAACCTACAGAATGGGAGAAAATATTTGCAGACTATATAAAGAGATAAAGGGTTAATATTCAAAACATATAGAGGACTCATACAACTCAAAAACAACAACAACAACAAAAACAATTTAAAAATGAGCAGAGGAATTAAATAGACTTTTTTTCCAAAGAAGACGTCTAAATGGCCAACAGGTACATGAAAAGATACTCAACACCACTAATCATTGGGAAATGCAAATCAAAACCACAATGAGATATCATCTCACACCTGTTAGAATGTCTGTCATCAAGAAGATACAAAAATCCTTAACAAATATTAGAAAATCAAATCCAACTGCAAAGGAAGAAATATAATTGTCCCTTCCTGTAGGCGACATGATTGTCTACATAGAAAATCCCAAGGAATCTACAAAAAACTCCTAGAATACATGAGTTCAGCAAGGTCAGGGAATACAAAATCAACACATAAAAATCAGTCGCACTTCTATATACTAACAATGAACATATGAAACCTAAAATTAAAAATGCAATATGATTTACAATCACTCCAAAGAAAACTAAATAATTAGGCATATAGTTAACAAAATATGTACAGAATCTTTATGCTGAAAAATTTTTAATGTTGAAGAAAGAAATCAAAGAACTAAATAAAAGGAATAACATGCTGTGTTCATGGACTGGAAAACTAAACATAGTAAAGGTAGCAATTGTCCCCAGACTGATCGATAGGTTTAATGAAATTCCTATCAAAATTCCAGCAAGGTCTATTAATTATGGAGAGAAGCTTACTGAAAATTTATCAGACATTCAGATGAGGTTTTAAGCCCATAATAAATGTTTTAGGACTTCCCTGGTGGCGCAGCAGCGCAGGAATCCACCTGCCAATGCAAGGGACACAGGTTCGAGCCCTGGTCCGGGAAGATCCCACATGCAGCAGAGCAACTAAGCCCGTGTGCCACATCACTGAGCCTGAGCTCTAGAGCCCACGAGCCACAGCTACTGAGCCTGCATGCCACAACTACTGAAGCCCGCATGCCTAGAGCCCGTGCTCCGCAACAAGAGAAGCCACCGCAATGAGAAGTCCGCACACGACAACGAAGAGTAGCCCCCACTCACCACTAGAGAAAGCCCATGCATAGCAACAAAGACCCAACGCAGCCAAAAATAAAAATTAAATTTAAAAAAAAGTTTTAGTTAGGTTCTACAAATGACTGAGCCTGTACAGAAAATGACTAGTATATCACCTATTTCCCAAACTTCCCTGTTCCTAATCCATCAGCTCTCCCTCTCCAACAAAGCTCCACAGCCTCACCTCCTAGTAGAGCCCCAATCAAGCATGAGATACCTTCAGTCACTCGCCAGTTATCATCAGCAAGGTTAATAGGATACACTTCATGTTGATGCCTGAATCTTGTCCTGAGGATAAGGTTGTAGTGGAAACTAACAGGCACAAAGCAGGGATAGAAGGTATATCCTGCTTGGGGATTCTGAACAGCAGGAGAAAGTGCAGGTGAGAGAACTGGGGATGAGGATTCTACAAGTCTGTCATTTAGAGGCTTCTCCTTCCTGTATTGATCCTTGGTGTAAAAAAGGATTCATCAGTTATACCTGCCCACTCTCTCTGTCAATAGGCACAGAAATCCTCTCAGTCTAATTGATACCTGTCCTATGGGAAGATGAGTTTCAGGGGTCTGAGCTTTATCCACCTTATCTAGGGAAGTAGGAGCCAAGTGAACTTTCTGTGGAGTTAAAATTCATCCCAAGTTCTTTCTCCAGCCTCTCAGTTCTTTTCACCGGTTCCTTCCCCACCATGTGTAACTAGCACCCCTCCCTCTACACGTCCCACTGACCCCCTCCTTTCTGGGCTACTCTGACGAAGCAGAGCTATGTCTCCACTCCTCTTTGTGACAATGACTCCCCTCCCTTTTATGCATGTCACACTCAGCCCACCCCTCCTTAGAACTGCTTCGCTTGTACAGGTCATATCTCACAACCACAGACACCATTTGAATAAAAGTTCCCAACCAACACCAGTACTAGTGGCTCCTGTCAGATCTCTAAATCTGTTCTTCCTACACTGTCCTCTTGGACAGGATACTCTCGTTCACTTGCTCTCTCCTTTCTCTGTGGCTGCCTTTTTCAAATTGATATTTTTGGCGGCAAATATAACAAGAATATTACTTAAATAGAAAATCTGTTAGATGGCAGAATGAGACAATAATAGATTTAGAGTCCCTATAAACATGAGCTATTCTGTGGAAAGAGGCCATGGACAGATATGTCTCCATATATACATGGAATCTATAATAACACTAACAGATAAAGAACTTAATGACAAAAAATTTACAGACATGAGGAAACGCTGAATAGCATACACATACATACACACCCACAGGATTCTGAAGATATTTTTACAAAGAGAAGCTTTATGAAAATGTCCATATCGGATATTAATATCCTAAAACAAAAAGGGAAAAAAATAAATGGGATTGGCAAACTAAAACATTCAAAGGCTAAAGTATTATAAAAGGTTATTTGGGGCTTCCCTGGTGGCGCAGTGGTTGAGAATCTGCCTGCCAATGCACGGGACACGGGTTCGAGCCCTGGTCTGGGAAGATCCCACATGCCGCGGAGCAACTGGGCCCGTGAGCCACAACTACTGAGCCTGCGCGTCTGGAGCCTCTGCTCCGCAACAAGAGAGGCCGCGATAGTGACAGGCCCGCGCACCGCGATGAAGAGTGGCCCCCACTCGCCGCAACTGGAGAAAGCCCTCACACAAAAACGAAGACCCAACACAGCCAAAAATAAACATAATAAATAAATAATAAATAAAAAATTAAAAAAAAAAAAAAAGAAGTTATAATTACATTTAAAAAAAAAAAAAAAAAAGGTTATTTGTATTGAAACAAGAAAACCCACACTTGCAAGTAGTTTTGTAGGCCTGGAAATAAGTGTGTGGGGTCGGCAGGTGGGAGGGGGTGGCAAAGAGGGGATGAGAAGGGAGGGAGACAAAGACGAGACGAGACGAGACGAGATGAGATGAGATGAGATGAGGATCAAGGCAGCTCCCTAAACATGCTAGGGGTTCATTCTACACGTAGTAGCAAACTACTGAAGAGCTTTAAGAAGGAGACTAACATGCTCTCATCTACATCTTAGAAACAAAATCTGAGTAAAAGAATGGCAAGTTGAGCAACAGTAGAGAGGCACATGCATTAGTTCAAGTGAGACAAGATTATGGCCTGGATTGGGGTGACAGCAGTGAGCATGGAAAGATATGGATGGCTTTAAGAGACTTCGGGAAGTAGGATGGAATTCGGGATTGAGTGGTCAGAAAAAGAGAAAATTTTTTAAAGTGGAAGGTAGAATTGTCTTCTAAAATAAGGAAAACAAGCAGAAGAATGAATTTGAAAGGCTGGAGGAATAAGGAGTTTAATTTTGACATGCTAAATTTCAGGAGCTGAGAGGAGACACAAACAATGGTTTCCAGGAGGCAGCTGTATATGTGGGACCAGAGCTCTGGGCTAGAGATACCAACGTGAAGCTCATCAACAGGTAGCAGTCCCCAGTGCCAACTCCTCCAGAAAATCTGCTTTTCTGCTCTTAGTCTTCACATCCCCAAACAAGCCTCAAACTCCCTTCTTGGTCCAGAGTCTTTCCAAAAGATCTAGGAAAACAATCTGAAAGTAAAGTATATCTCTTTCCCAAATTTTTACCTGTTTTAACTAATCCCACCCCCACCACAGAAAACCTTCCATAACTCCATCCTGTCTAGGAACCTCAAATATATTTCATAAACCAGCCCTACTCCCAATGTAGCTCTGTGTTCATTGTGAGGTTCAAGAAAGTATGTGTCATGTTAATTTCTGATTCCACACTTCACGGAATTTGTGTGAGGGACTGTATAGCTTTCCCAGATCCATGAATGCTGGTTAATGAGCTGAAGCCGGGAGGATGTGGTTGAAAAGTGGTGGGTATCCAGTAGTAAGATGCAGATTGTACTTCTAGTCTTTCCAGCCATGTGTGATTTGAGAAAATCATTTAAATTCTCTGTTTCGGGTCTGTCACCTACAGGTCAGGAAAAAAGAAAAAATGATACCAGCCCCACCCCTGTCTCGTCTTTCCAGGGTTGCTGTGACACTGGAATGAGATTATGAGTTTAGGAAACTTTCAGGGGCTAGAATGATACAAAGCATAATTAATTTTACATCTCAGACTAACCCAATATAAAATCACCACTAACACTGTCTGTAAAGAACTTAGCCCAGTGCCTGGGATGCAGTAAGTGCTCAATGAATGTTAACTATTAGCATCCCTGCTCTTTGTGTTCCCAACTAGCCAGGGATGACGGTGGCAGTCTGTTATCGGCTGAGAAATCTTTTCATTAGGTAAAAACCACTTGGAGGTACTGCCTTCTGAATTGTCACCAACCATTCAGTAGATCCTAGATCTAATGTAATCTAGAATGTAAGTCATTCTCCAACTGTCAAAATAACCGCTCAATGAATGCTTTCCATTTCCACATTTTCATAGCTCAAAGCTGCTGATCACAACAACCAGACCAAGCTGGTGATGACGGCTGAGTGATGAAACAGTGACCACAGGGCAAGATGAAGTTAGTGTAATAAAGATGGGAGGGGCTGAAGGAAAGTATAAGTAACTGTTAGGGAGTTCACAGCAAACCTGAGCACACTGTCTTCCTGAACTAAGGTGGAGAGTCCTGTCCCCACAGCCCTGGCCTGAAAAACTCCATGGGGGGATAAGTCCTAAGCCTGGAGCTCCCTTTCCCACCGACAGTTTAACCACTTTTAGGCAGATGGGCTTTTAGGGACAGCAAATAGAGGGACCTGGATCCAGAAGTCCAGGAACTAGGCTTCCTTGTCCTTCCCTAAGAGACCCCAATAGAGGCATAGTCCGCCACCTTCCCTGGAGCGGAAGGGCCCCCACCTGCCTATCTGGAGCCCTCTTCCTCCTTCCTGTTTATGCCCAGAGCTGCTTTTCAATCCCACTGCGTGCCCCCATGCCTAACCATACCCACTGATTCTCCTAGGTGTTCCTGAGGAAAATACTGAGCTGACAGCTCCATATTCTGCTGGCCATCCGCACCTCACAAGGAAAGATTTAGACAGCTATGAAATTTATCTTCTGTTTGAGTGTCCTTGCTGGTATGCATCCATGACTTTCTACTCTGTCCTATAAGGCACAGGTTAATATAGGATGGAGTGAGGCAGAGGCAGGATGTGTGGAAGGTGCAAAAGAAGAGTCAAGAGAAACTGTCAGAAGCATAATTAGGGGTCTCCCCTCTCAGACTCCAAAGGCTCTCGGGACAGGCTGAGTCCCCAGTGCTAAGCTATGGGGTAGGTTATGGTGTACACCTGCCTCAGAGAATGCTCAACAGTGAGTGTTCCACCCTGGTTATTCCAAAATGTGGGCTTCATCACACAGCAGGCAAGCCTAGTGTACTCACAAGGACAGAGTACTCATTTTGACATCTGATATGCCCCCTTTTTCAAAAGCTTAGAGACTCAGAATGCAGGGAATGGAGAACGTGGGAGCAAAAGATCAAATGCTAGGGCCCTATGTCCTACACTTCCTGACTACCATGACGTTCTTCTGATGGCAGAATTGGCTGGTGAGGCCTTTCCCACCACACCCTGACTTGCCTAGGTTGCATCACAAATTAGCTGTGTGAGCTTGCACAAGTTAATTAATCTATCTGTGCTTCAGTTTCTACAGTCGAAATGGGGATATTACTACTTACATTATAGAGTCACTGTGAAGATTAAATAAATCCATGTAAAGCACTTAGAACAAGAGCTCAATGTCTCTTGTCCTTAATAACACTCCACCCTTTTTTCCTTGGGGTTTCTAACTGTGACCACACAGAGAAGGGTGTGGTGAGGCACAGGACTGGGCTTGGGGAGGACTAACATAAGAACCAAGGGCAGCTGAGACAAGAACAATATTTCTGATACTAGAATCAGCCTTCCTCCTCTTTATTCTCTAGTTTTTTTAAATAATATAATTCATTTATAAAAGCACTGCATGTTCATACTAGAAAATTTGGAAATATTAAAAAGCAGAAACAATGCTAATGCATTGTCTGAATTTACTCCCAGGCTTTATTTATGTTTAATGGTTTACTTTTGTTTCTTTACTTGTTTTTAAACAATTAGATTACTGGATTAAATGTACATTTTTATTTTTTAACTTAAAGGTTATCAATATTTCCTTTGCTGTTTAATATTCATTACAAATATAATTTTAATGTATATGATGTTCCATTTGTTCATATACTTTTGTATTTCAGTGTCCAACATTACTTCATTGGACACTCATATTTCAACCATTTAGCTATTATAAACAGTGTTAAAATGAGCACATTTATTAATAATCTTTGTCTACATCTGATTATTTCTTTAGAATCAAGAATTCTTGGCTTTGGAAATATTAGGTCAAAGTTGACGAACCATTTACAATTCTTGATGCCCATTTCAAAATTGCTTTTCAAGAAAATAGAATAAATTCCCATTCCTATAAGCAGTAAATGAGAGTCTCTCTCACTGTACTTTCTTAGACTGAATATTACCAATATTAAACAAAAATGATTAGTATAAATATTAGATGAAATACTATGTCATTTTGATTTACATTTTTATTCAAAAAAAATGTCAAACATTTTCACATTTCCTGGCCAACTGATTACTTCTTTAAAATCATCCATATTTCTATTCAACTAGGAAGTTGTTGATTGTCTTATTCGTTCTAAGAACATCTTATATATGTTTCTCAGGGACATTTTTCCCCGCTCACTCATCTGTGCAGAAAGAAGACCATGCCCCCTATCTGGTATACCTCAAGTCTCACTTCAACCCCTGTGTGGGTGTCCTCATCAAAAGCAGCTGGGTGCTGGCCCCCGCTCACTGCTACCTACCGTGAGTGCCGGGCATCCTTACCCACTACAACAGCTATACTCATTCTGCGCCGGTGGTTCTCAAGTAGAGGCAGCTTCCCCTCCGGGGTATTTACATTTGGCAAAGGCAGACAGCTTTGGCTGTCACAATGGGATGAGGGATGGGGGGAGGCTGCGCTAAGGGCGCCGACCCAGCGAACAGAGGCCAGGGCAGGGATGCGGCTGAACACCCCACCGCGCACAGAGCAGCCCCACCGCAGAGCAGAACCCGGCCCCACACGTCAGCAGTGCTGCTCTAGAGGAGCCCCGTTCTACGTACTATGCCTCCTCAGTCTCCCGTCGGTTTTTCAAGTTTTTTCCTGGCAATAGGAATGTGTTTTGTCAGTTAAGGGACCAGCAGGTAACTGATGGTACACTCAAATTTGATTAAGTTGAGGAGAGTTTTTAAAAAGAACTAATGACAAAGGTATGGTCTCGTTATAGGGAAAACACAGGGAATAGTTCAGTCCCCCCGCGTTTAGTATTAGAAAGGTGCAGTTACTACCCCTAGACCTAAAGCATCGGGGCAGAGAATGTTTACAAGGGGGGAGGGGGAAAGAAAGAGAGAGAGAGAGAGACAGAGAGAGAGAGAGAGCGCTGTGTGCGCAGGGACTGCCTGATAGGGGCTGTAACCTTTGGTCAAGAGACAGCCAACAGCCACGCCCTGTGGCAACCTTACAGGAAGAAAGATGGGAGGATATATACTCCAACCTCTCCCTTCTCCCTCCCCTTACTTTCCGGTGCTTCTTATTGGCCAAATACCATTCAAACGCTAGAGGACCAGAAAGCCCACTGACTTAATCCACATATATCACCTTCCAAAGTACAGAGCAGGATGAAAGAGTTGTGAGTAAATCTGATGAAGCAAACAGGAGATATCCAACACTCAAGTCACCTCATTCTCTTACTTCCACCAGAATGGAAATGCCCAATCTGATAGGCTGGAGCTGGAAAGGAGGGAAAATAATATTTCTATGCCATGCATCCTTTTCTTCTCCACTACATTAAGGACACTACATGAAAACATAGTGGTTAAAGGCTCCACCACTTAACTGTGTGACATGGGTGAATACTCTTACATGCCTCCATTACTTCATCTGTAAAATGGGGATTCAAAATAGAATCCACCTCACAGATTTGTTGTGAGTGGTAAATGAGGTAATCCAGAATCCAGATAAAGCCCTTGGCAAAGTATCTGGCACATTATAACATTCAGCGTCAGCTTAGATGATGATGACGATGATGATGATGATTACTTCCAACCCCTTATCCCTCCAGAAACCTGAAAGTGATGCTGGGAAATCTCAGGGTCAGAATCAGAGATGGGACAGAGCAGATAATTGACCCTATCCAGATTGTCCGCTACTGGAACTACAGTCATAGTTCCCCCCAGGATGACCTCATGCTCATTAGGCTGGCTAAGCCCGCCAACCTCAACCACAAAGTCCAGCCCATTCCCCTCGCCACCAGCACCGTCAAGCCAGGCACCGTCTGTATGCTTTCAGGCTTGGACTGGAGCCAAGACAACAGCGGTGAGTACAGCTCCCACAGAAAATCAGGGTCATCAGTTATCCCTGAAGAGGAGCACCCATGTCTGTATAGCTGAGAAGGGAGGAGAACGGATGGGGACCAAAGGGAGATACTATATGAGTGGTCTGACAAAAAGAGACCCTCCCAGAAGTCCAAAGCTCCTCCCTTCCCAGGGTGACTAATGCTCCACTGCTTCTTCAGAGCTTTGGCAGAGGGGGCCACCAGGCCACCTGACTCTGCACAGAGGCCACGCCATTCCTGATCATCAGAGGTACAATTCACATTAAAGAGTCTGCTCCTCTCTCCCATACTGGCTCACTTAACATGTGGAGGACACCTGAGAACTTGAGTCAGGTCACCTCTTATGCCTCCAAGAACAGACACAGAAAAGAAAGAAAACTCTGCTTTTTAAAGGGACATAAAGGCTATTTCAAAATGCTCAAGATTAACTCTCATAACCATGCACAAAATCATGTCTTCCCTTTGTCTCATTATTTTCTTCAGACACACACAAAACACCAGTTGAAATACAAGGTGGTAACTGGAGCGCTAAACAACAATTGTGAAAAAAAAACCAATTGTGAACAAGAAGGTTTCTTTTATCCCTGTCTTCCCTCAGGCAGACACCCTGATTTAAGGCAGAACCTGGAGGCCCCCATGATGTCTGATGCAGACTGCCAGAAAACCGAACAAGGAAAAAGCCACAGAAACTCCATATGTGTTAAATTTGTGAAAGTGTTCAGTCGAATTTTTGGGGTAATCTTTTCTCTCTATTCAACTTCCACTTACTTGTATTATATATGTCCAGTTAACTATTTAATCGTGATATTTAAAAAATTGAAAGCCCACAGCTTCATAATTTTTTGAAAATTTGATAAGGCTGCAGCAAAGCCCCCCAATATCTTTAGTAAAGGGCCCTCCTTAGAGATGTCTGTATTCATTAAAGGGCATCACGCAGTACCTAGAGTTAATAACACTTTGCTAGGTTTTTATTCTCATAGATGCAACTTTGAAACAGGCATTGCTTTTAAAAAATTAATTCAAACTTTTCACAAATTGAAACTGGCTTCACCAGTTCAAACAAATGGAGTTCGACTCATTTTACATGTGAGTTCTAGAAAGGTTTTTCTCTGACTCTCTCAATGTCACACAAGACTAGTTACGACCAAGCTAGATAAATGACTCAAGCTTCCAGTCTCCCAACTCAGTGCTCTTTTCTTGATGCAGCAATGCTACCTCTAGACAGGGCGCATCCACACTGCGGACGAGAGGGCTCCTATAAGGAGAAGATCGGACCATATCTGTCTCTCTCCCTCTCTCTGCATGATCCCTCGTAGGAGGTGGCCGTTGCTACTGTCATCTGCAAAGGCAAGCTACAGGGGATCGAGGTCGGACACTTCATGGGAGGGGATGTGGGCATCTACACCAATGTTCAGAAATATATCACCTGGATTGAGAACGTCACTAAAGACAAATGAGACCGGACTACTCCGTCTGCATCCCAGTGGCTCTGCCACTGACAACACTAACCACAACTTTCCCCAAATTCAAAATAAAACGTCCAAATAGAAATATTTGGATGTATCACACCAGTATCCTATGTTTTCTTATTTGTGTCTCTGTCCATATCCCATAATGATCTGAAGAACCAAGAACAAAACGTGAAATAAGCACTTTCTACACTGTACTGGGTTATATCCATTATCTCATTTAATGCTTATAACAACCCTTTGAGGTTATCGTTTATTCCTACTTTACAAATAAGAAAATTGAGACTAATATAGGTTACTTAACATTATCTATAGCTGGTAAATATCAGAACCTGAAATGGAACCCCACAATGTCAGATTCTCAGCCCTGTGCTCTTAGCCTCGAAATTACAGGCAAGTCCATAGCATCACAAGAGATGCTGGCTTCTGTTTTCCTGCTACCTCTCTTACCATTCAAAGGGCTTGAAGCTCTCAATTGTGTCTCAGATCTTGGGTACTGAAATAAACTCTCCCAAAATGCAGCAGGCTGAAGGGAGAGAGCTAGCGGATGGGTAGGAGGTTGAAAAGAAATGTCAGGACAGTGACAACAATCACCAACCAAATCCAAAGGGAGGCCTGGCAGCTCCAGGGCGAGATGAAGCAGTCATTTAGATCCAAGGACAGCACAGCATCAGGGCAGCAGCAGAGCTTAAGAGGTAGAGATAGCTGAGGGGAGGTGAAAGAAGGGCAGAAATTGGGTTTGGCCTCAGACCATGGGATTAACAAGGTCAAGAAAGCAGGTACCAGTCCTCTGGTTGAGAACTTGGTAAAACATCTCTCCAGATATCCCAGGTCTGGAAGTGATGGAGGAATTCAGGATACCCAAGAGATTTGGTCATATAGGACAAGGAAGGTTAAAGTAATCTCCCAGCAGATGAAGATTCAGGAAACAACCCCACACTATCTTTGAGTAATATTTTCTATTCCCAAGGTTTAAAATACAATCTATACTTTAACGACGTCTGTGTTAGGCAGAATAATGCCCCCAAAATATGTCCACACCCTAATCTTCAGAACCCATGAATATGTTACTTTACATGGAAAACGCAGCTTTGCAGATGTGATTATGCTTATGGACGTTGAGATTATCCTGGATTATCTGGGTGGGACCAATGTAATCACACGGGCCCTTAAAAGTGGAAGAGGAAGGCAGAATATTTGGCCAGAGAGATGTGACAACAGAAGAGGCAGCAGAGATTCAAAGCATGAGACGGACCTACCCCCCACTGCAGGCTTTGAAGATGGAAAAAGGGAGCTACAAGGCAAGGAACATGAGCAATCTCTAGAAACTGGAAATGACCCTCAGCCACCAATTAGCAAAGAAATGGGGACCTTAGTCCTACAATCCTTGACAACTTGATTTTAACCCAGTGAAATCTGTCAAATTTCTAAACTACTACTAGCACTGTAAGATAATAAATTTGTATTGATTTAAGGTAATACATTTTATTGATTTAAGGTGTTTGTGGTAATTTGTTACAGCAGCCATAGAAAACTAATACAACTTTTAAATCCACAGCCCCTAAAAGAACTGCTTTTTATAATGGGATTTAAAAACCTTCAATGGTTCCCAATTGCCCTGAGAATAAATTCTAAACTTATTAGAATGGCATCCAAGCCTCCTTGATACTTACCACCAACCTCATCCCACTCCCAAAATAGAATTTCTAATACTGTCTTGCCACTTGGCATTGCTTCTTGACCCTGTGAAATGTAAATCAGGTTAAAAAGAATGTCAGAGGAAAACATAAAAAAAAAAAAAAGCCCAACGCCCTCTTTCCTTTTAAGGTAGCAACCTGGTCAAGGCACAAACTTAACAAAGTTAGATCCATTTTAAAAAAAAATTCCTTGAGTTGAAGTCAAGTCTTCAAGTGTTGAATGCAAAGGCAACAATATTCCAGGCAAAGTATTTCCTCTACTCTCATTGCCTATGACTTGGGCATAAACAAATCATATCAATCACTCTTAGAAGTAGATTGCAAACTGCTATGTTCAAACGTGTGAAAACTCCCTTAAATGCTGCCATGCGGCTGCTGACTCATCAAATGATGCAAAGAACAATTATGCAATAGAAGCAACAAGAAAGATTAGGACTTGTTTAAATCATAATTACTGCCAATATGACAAAAGATAACTCAAACAGCAGTGTAGATCTGGATCACCATTCAAAATCATCTGTCCTATAGCCTCAGCCAGAGGATGACCAAAAGAAAGTCTGAGAAATGAAAATTAAATCCATAATCCTACCAGTCAGAAAATTATCAATTCTGCAAAACAAGCAAGAACAAACCACAACCTATCTGGAAAGAAAGGACCACAAAAGTTTCAGAATCCAGATGGAAAAAGAAACGCTGAATGCACTCTGTGCGCCAAAGCCAATTAAAAGTGAACAAGCCCTATTCATTGCCCATTTCCAAAAGCTCACCCAGAAAAGATCACCCAATTTATAATCATAAGCTCACCCAGAAAAGATCACCCAATTTATAATCATAGCCCTTAAAAAACCTTCTGTAACTCCCCTTCTGTGGACATCACTATGTTCTGTTCTTAATAAGTTTTCCCTAGCTGGAACGATTATTAATAAATGACTCTGCTCTTGACATAGGCTTTCCTGATGATTTTGTGCAGATTTTAACAGCTTGTATCTAAAGCGAAGGCTCCACTTATTCACTAGATCCCATCCCCTCTCTTCTAGTCAAGAAAATCACTCTGGTACTATTTCTCTTTTGGTCTCTCGGTCTCTCAGTCTCTCTGTCTCTATGTCTCTTCTCTCTCTCTCTCTCTCTCTCTCTCTCTCTCTCTCTCCCACCTCCCATCAGTCCCATCAACACAGAACCATGTTGTTATATCTCCCATTAAAAAACTGTATTTAGATCTCATGTCCCCTGCCCCGGCTGCTATTCTCTCCTACAATTTACAGCAAAACTCCTTGAAAAGGTTGTCTATTTTCACTTTTTTTCACCAATTCCTCTCCATCCCAGTCTCTCGATCCAACTCAAATCTGGCTTTTGCACAGCACTCCCTCTAAAACTACTCTTTCTAAAGTCACCAATAACTTGTATATTTCTAAATCCACAGGTCAATTCTCAGCTCTCATTTTACTTGACATTATCAGCATCAATTGAAAATGTTAGTCATTCCCTCTTCCTGGAAACATTTTCTTTACTTGGCCTCCAGGACGTCATCTTTTTTCCATCGCTCACCGGCTACTTCTTTTCAGTCTCCTCTATTGATTCCACCACATTTCTCCAACCTCTTAACATCAGAGTTCCCCAAGTTTTAGTCTTGGCCCTCTTCTCTTATCCATATCATCCACTTCCTTAGTGATCTATGCTAGTCTTAAGATTTTAAATATGATATATAATCTAACAGCTCCCAAATATATATATATCTCCAGTTTGGACTTTTCCCTTGATGTCCAGTCTCATGTATTTTACTCATATAGTCTACTTTGATATCTAATATATATCTCAAACTTAATGTGTTCAAAACTGAACTCCAAGTCTTACCCACAAGTCAACCAGCCTCACCCACGATCTTCCCCATATGAACTGATGACAAGCTGATGACCCTGCAATTTACTCAGGCCAAAAATTTTGGAGTCACTTTTGATTCCTCTCGTCTCTCATATCTTATATCTAATCTATAGGTAAATCCTGCCAGGTCTATCTTCAAAACATTTCGACAATCTTACCACGTCTCCCTGTCTCCACTGCAACCACCCTGGTAAACCTGGAGCAGTGCAATATCCCCCAACCCATTTTATTCTTCTACTTTTGCCTTACTAAATTGAACCTATTCTCAGTACAACTACCAAAGTGGTCTTTTAAAACCTAAGTCAAGTTTTGTCACTTGCCTCTGCTAAAAACCCTCCAATGGTTCCCCATCTCACTCAGAATAGAAGATAAAATTTGAACAATGGTCTGTAAAGTCCCTAAAATCATGGGCTCCATGGCCTCTTTGACCTCAGTGCCCACTACACCCTCTACTCCAGACACAGTGGCCTCCTCGCTCCTCCTTGAACACATTAGACACTTTCTTACCTCAAACTTTTACACTTTCCCCAGATTCCTGCATGGCTACCTCCCTCACTTCCTAAAATCTTTGTTTAAATATTTTCTTAGTGAAGTCTTGTCTGACTACCCTATTTAAAATTAGGATCCCACTTCTGGTGGAAGTACATATACATTTTCTACAAAAATTTGGCAATGCATGTGATAAACCTTCGAATTATGCATATTCTGACTTCCACCTTTAGAGTTTTACAAGGATGTTTGCTGCAGCACTGTAGAGAGCAAAAAACTGGTGGGGTGGGGGCCATAGAGTATCACTTATTTCTGAAAAGGCAGTACAACCATACAAAATAATGTGTGATCATTTAAAATGGTGTTGTAAAAGAATATGTATTGTCATGAAAATTATAAGCATAAGACTCAGTTTATGAAATAGTATATATGTTATGGTTCCATTTTTGTGCCCATAGCTATTCGTTCAACAATAGCTACTATTCTAAACACTGAAGACACAAAGAAAAAGATTCTTGTCCTCAAGGGGTATACATTCTAGTTTAAAGGTACAGGTAGTTAAATTTTAAAATGTATTATGTCAGATAAGTACAATGAAAGAAAATTAAAGTGGAGTTGGGAGTACTGGGGTAACATTTTAAAGAGAGTACACATATTGAGATTCATTTGACAAGGATCCCCAAAACTTGAGCAGGTTCTAAGAATTCTCCTTGGGAATGCAGAAAATAGAGTTGAAAGGTGTTTGGGAAAGGTGGCGTCTGCTCTCCTAGAGATATCATGATAAACAGAGAATAGTGAAAATGCCACGATCAGGGGTGAGAAAGTGAGGATGAGGAATGCGTTGATGACAAGTTGTAATAATAAAGTGGGACAAATGCGGCTCCTGAGCCTGAATGTACCCAGAAGGCGATGACGATGAATGGACAAAAGAAGGGAAGAGGGTAAGGGATCCATCCAGGGAACATCCAGCACATGGATCGCAGGAGTAAGGATTTGGATTGGCTACTGCTCCTGTGGGGATACTGGGAAAACCCAAAGCCAGTTTGCAAAGCTAGGAACCTTGAAGTGAATGCCGCTGTCATCAGATGTTCCTCCAACTCTTTTACTAGTTCCTCAGAATTATCCAGTGCTGAATTATAAAACCTTATTAAAAGAAAAAAAGCCTGAACTGTTGATACCTGTTTTTTAAAGTTATCTTTTACCTTATATTCAAGATAAGTTCATCTCAGTGATACTATGCTAAGAAAACTTCAATGAGATTAATACTCTATTTTTCTTAACCTTTTTTGCACATCTGAATCACCTGAGGAACTTTAAAAGACATAATGCCTGGGTCCTATCTCAGAGATTCTGATGTAATTGCTCTTGGGCAAGACCTGGGCACTTGATACTTTTTAATTTGCCAAAGTGATTCTTATATGCAGCCAAGATTGAGAACCTGAAACTAACTTTCACCATGAAGCTTGTACTAACTAAAGCTTTCCCAGAATTTTACAGCACACTAGAGGCTGCGAAAAATGGTTTTCTAAAAACCCAGGTTTACTAATTGTTTCATACTGCTATATAGAAACACACTAACATTTGGGTATTGACCTTATATATAGTTACATTTCTAAATTAACTTATTTCCTAAAATTTTTTAGATTATTGGGATTTTCTATGTAGACAATCATATCCTCTTAAAATAATGAGTTTTATTTCTTCTTTTCCAATACTTATATCTTTAATTTCTTTAATGTGTCTTTAAGTGTATGATTCAGTGATTTTTCATATAGTCACAGACTTAAGCAATTATTACCACCATCTAATTTTAGAACATTTTCATGACCCTGATAGAAAGCTATACCCATAAGTAGTCACTACCCAATACCTCTATTCCCCAGCACCTGGAAACCACTAATCAACTTTCTGGTTCTATAGATTTGCCTATTCTGGACCTTTCATAGAAAGGGAATCATATAACATGCAGTCTTTGTGACAGGCTCCCTTCAGTTAGCATAATGCTTCAAGGTCTATCTGTGTTGTAGCATGTATCAGTACTTCTTTCCTTCTTATGGCTGAATAATATTCCATCGTATGAATATGTGTGTGCATGTACACACACACACACACACACACACACACACACACACCACATTTTGTTTATCCATTCATCGGATGATGGACATTTGGGTTGTTTCCACTTCTTGACTATTATGAACAGTGTTGCCATGAACATTCATTGGTAAATTTTTTTTTTTAATTTATTTTTATTTATTTATTTTTGGCTGCACTGGGTCTCCGCCGCTGTGCGTGGGCCCTCTCCAGTTGTGGAGAGCGGGGGCCGCTCAGCAGTTGTGGAGCAGGGGCCCAGCCACTCCGCAGCATGTGGGATCCTCCCGGGCCAGGGCCCGAACCCGTGTCCCCCGCACCGGCAGGCAGACTCCCAACCACTGCGCCACCAGGGAAGTCCCATTGGTAAATTTTTGTGTGGACATATATTTTCATTTCTCTTGGCTATATACATATGAGAGGAATTGCTGGCTCATATGATAACTGCATTTAACATAAAATGTAGAAGTTCTTGAAGTCACTCCACTAGCTCTCACTAAATGAAAGCCCCTCAGCAAAGTTTTCAGCTTTGCTCTTAAAATGCTTATATATTGCTAACGTTTTCTGTTTAATTGAGAGAAAGTTGTCCCCAGTAGTTTCTTTTGTCTTCAATCTATATGCTTAATTTTTTTGGCCTGTTTCTCCTATTTCCATCTTTTTATTGCTTCCTGATACCTTCTGAGAGAGTTCTTTGAGCTGACCTTCCAGTTCATTAATCGACCATCTGCTGTATCAATTCTGCTACTTAACCTCATTGTTGAGTACGTTATTTCATCTAATTTAAAAATACACATTTTAGAAGCCAAAGGGAAATCAGACTTTTTCTCACCACAGGACCTATCATCTAGGGCAGGTGTGCGACCTACAATCAGCCAACCAGAAGCTCTTAGCCAGGGCTTACGTACTATGACGCAAAGGGACACATTCACAGAGGCAGTGGCACTGTCTCGGACATAATGCTGACAGTTGAAATGTGAGTGTTACTGCCAGCATCAGTCCCTCTAGAGTGATTTGGCTGTGTTCTCAGTTGTTTAAACCCTCTTGGTTCCCATTCTGATGTTGACTCTCCAGACTTCCCATTGATTCTAAGAGATAGCCAATTTCCTTCCAATAAATTAATTTCCTCCTTCAGTCATTTCAAGTTGGACACATGAGTTGGGACGTGGGAAAAATACATGAGAGTTAAAGCACTAATTTCTTCCTTCTACATAGTCAGATTCTGTAGACACTGTCATAAGTTACGGTTCAAAAAGTAAAGTGAAAAACATATTACTTGAAGTTACAAAATTAGTAACCAGAAGAATGACAAGTAAATAAAACTAATCAAATATAGGAGAGGGGAATAAATTTGGGGTTAAGTGAGATGATTCCCAAACTTTGATGAATGGGATTCAAAAGTTACAGTTTCAAAGTTGATAAACCAAGTAAGAAAGGCAACATATTATTTAGAGTTGTGAAAGTAATCACCAGAAGAACTAAGACAAATGGTAACGTGACCACATCTGGGCAGTGGGACTAATAACAGGGAGTGGAATGGGAAATGCTGCTGTACATTTTCTACCTTTCTGTATTGTTTATATCTTTTTCTAGTCCCCCTCTAGGCTGCACCAGCAGAGATCATACCACATAACAGAAAGGGAAGTAGTAAGACCTACACACATACATACACACTTATGCACATGAACGTGGATCCAGCTGCAGCTCGGAGAATGCAAACTATAAAAGATTTAATTACAGAGGATTCAATTCAAGAGCACAGATTTGCCTCCAGATTTGTTTTTTTGGATAAAACACAAAGTAGCCTCACATCCATCATGAGCTAAATCACACACGGTAAAGGAAGGAAATCCAATCCCAAAAGATGACTGGGAAAGTGCAAGTGTTTTGTCCCTAAGAAAAGCAAGTCATAGATACTTCAGTCTGTCATGATTTTGGATCTTGACTCCCAGGCATCCCACCAACACCAAACATGAAAGATTAGTTGCTTATTTCACCTGTTTAAAAATACTCACAAACTTGAGCATTCCACAGGCTAATCCCGGCATGAAGTCTTACAAGTATGAACAAGAGGAACTTAAGGTTTACTGGTAAAAGCACAACACTTGGAGTCCAAACATTTGGGACTGTTTTATCTGACTGTTTACTAGTTGATGATGTTAAGCAAATCATCACTCCAGCCTGAGTTTTGTCATCTATAGAATGGGGATAGAATTATTACCTGCATAGAGTTGCTATTAAAATCAAATGAGATAATAGACTACATATAAGAATACCTGATAAAATGTAAAGCCCAATACAAATGTTAGGTTATTATCATTATGACAGTTGGTCACAACAGACAGCTGTATAAAAATAGGCATGGCATAGTGGAAAATTCACTCTACTACTAAAAATATAACCTACAGAAGCATCTCTATACTTGAAAAGGATGAATATTGTCATTTCCAGAAGACAAAGATGGTGCTTGACCTCAAACAGCTCACAGTGACAACAGTGGAGCTATCCCTCCCTTGAACTATGACTAACACCCACACGTGGCTAGCACATACCTCAGTTCACAGCTTTGGATAAGGAAAAGACACGTGCTAGAACATGTTAATGAAAGTAGAAATGAAAAAAAAATTTAAGTATATCAAGTATTGTCCTTTGGATTATAGATCCTTTAGAACTGAACCAAAGGAAATGTGTTCAAATAAGCCTAAAAAGAAGGCTGAGAAAGTATATACAAAAAGGGACAAGATTCAAAGGAGGGAAAGGCAAAGCTAACTCTTTAGGAAAGTAGTGTGATATAAAGGAAAGAGCCTTGGACCAGGAGTCAGAAAACTTAGTTCTGGCTCTCTACGAAACTCTGGGCAGGCCATTGCCCTCTCTGGGCCTCAATTTCTCTATAATATATAAAAGGAGTTAAAAGACTAGTTAACACAGCTAATCAATCATTTAGAAAACATTTATTGTTTATTATGGGCCAGGTAATATTCTAGGCACCAAGAACTTAGAAAGAAATAAAAACAGACACAGTTCCATGGATTTGATGTTCTAGATGATCTCCATCCAACTCAAAGACCCAACATGTTAAAACTCTGACTTTAGGCTGTGGAGAGGCCAAGAAAAAGAAATAAAAGGTACCCAAATTGGAAGGGAAGAGGTAAAATTGTCATTATATGTAGATGACATGATACTATATATAGAAAACCCAAAGGACTACACACAAAAACTATTAGAACTGATATACAAATTCAGCAAGATAGCAGGATACAAGATTAATATACAGAAATTGGTTGCATTTCTTTACACCAATAATGAAATATCAGAAAGGGAAAGTAAAAGAAAAAATCCCTTTTAAAATCACATCAAAAAAATACTTAGGAATAAACCTGACCAAGGAGATGAAAGACATATGCTGAGAACTATAAAACACTGATAAAGGAAACTGAAGATGATTCAAAGAAATGGAAAGATATCCCAGGCTCTTGGATTGGAAGAATTAATATTGCTTAAATGGCCATACTACCCAAAGCAATCTACAGATTTAATGCAATCACTATCAAATTACCCAAGACATTTTTCATAGAACTAGAACAAATAATACTAAAATTTATATGGAAACACAGAAGACCCAGAAGTGCCAAAGCAATCCTGAGAAAAAAGAACAAAGCCGGAGGCATAACCCCCCCAAACTTTAGACAATACTACAAAGCTACGGTAATCAAAACATCATGGTACTGGCACAAAAACAGACATATGGATCAACGGAACACAACAGAGAGTCCAGAAATAAACCCACACACCTATGGTCAATAAGCTTTGACAAAGGAGGCAAGAATATACAATGGAGAAAAGACAGTCTCTTCAGCAAGTGGTGTTGGGAAAGCTGGACAGCTGCATGTAAATCAATGAAACACTCCCTCACACTATACACACACACACACACACACACACACACACACACAAACTCAAAAGGGCTTAAAGACTTAAAGATAAGACATGATGTCATAAAACTCCTAGAAGAGAACATAGGCAAAACATTATCTGACATAAATTATAGCAATGTTTTCTTAGGTCAGTCTCCGAAAGCAATAGAAATAAAAGCAAAAATAAACAAATGGGATCTTTCAAACATACAAGCTTTTGCACACCAAAGGAAAACATAAACAAAATGAAAAGACCCTTCAGCCTGGGAGAAAATATTTGCAAACAATGCGACTGACAAAGGCTTAATTTCCAAAATATAAAAACAGCTCATACAGCTCAATATCAAAAAAACAAACAACCTAATAAAAAAATGGGCAGAAGATCTAAATAGACATTTCTCCAAAGAAGACATACAGATGGCCAATAGGCACATGAAAAGATGCTCAACATCGCCAATTATTAGAGGACTGCAAATCAAAACTACAATGAGGTATCACCTCACACCTGTCAGAACAGACATCATCAAAAAGTCTACAAATAACAAATGCCAGGTAGGGTGTGGAGAAAAGGGACCCCTTGTACACTGTTCGTGGGAATGTAAGTTGTGCTGCCACTATGAAAAAAGTCTGGAGGTTCCTTAAACAACTAAAAATAGAGCTACCAGATGATCCAGCAATCTCACTCCTGGGCATATATCTGGAGAAAACTCTAGTTCAAAAAGATACATGTACCCCAATGTTCATAGCAGCACTGTTTACAATAGCCAAGACATGGAAACAACCTAAACATCCATCAACAGGTAAATGGATAAAGAAGACGTGGTGTATATATATACAATGGAATATTACTCAGCCATAAAAAAAGAATGAAATAATGTCCTTTGCAGCAACATGGATGAACCTAGAGATTATCATACTAAGTGAAATAAGTCAGACAGAGAAAGATAAATATCATATGATATCACTTATATGTGGAATCTAAAAACCGATACAAATGAACTTACTTACAAAACAGAAACAGACTCACAGACATAGAAAACAAACTTATGGTTACCAAAGGGGAAAGGTAGGGGAGGGATAAATTAGGAGTTTGGGATTATCAGATACACACTACCATGTATAAAATAGATAAACAACAAGGACCTACTGTATAGCACAGGGAACTATATTCAATATCTTGTAATAAACTATAATGGAAAAAAACCTGAAAAAGAATATATATACACCCACATATGTATGCTGATATATGGATATATATATGTATGTTGATATATGGATATATATATGTATGTATCTGAATCACTTTGCTATACACCAGTAACTAACACAACATTGTAAATCAACTAGACCTCAATTAAAAGAAAAAGTATTAAATGTTCCAAAAAAGAGGGGGAAACCCACTGTTGGGCAGTAGTCAACCCAATTCAGAGGTTGATATACCAAGCTGTTGGGTTCTCGGTAGCAGGAGGTACTATAATTAAGATGTGATCATGTTGGCTAGCAAGAACAACGAGTAAGCTGGCTCCATCTGAAGTTACTTCTGCAAGGGTCACTATGGGAAAAGTGTTAACAAAGTCCTTTCTCCCCCTGTATGAGAATTTGACCTTCAGTTAAATATAAATATCTTACAGAGACCTCCTGCTTCCTTGAGCATGATGGATGACTCTTAGGTGTGTATCCCTTGGCTCAACCCTGAGAGCTATGTCTATGAAATTATTACAAGAGAAATTGGATCCTTTGGGACATGAGGCTTTTATTTTAGGACAGCTTCCACCCTTACCCAAATGTGGATCTCTTCTCCTTGCACCCGAACTGTATAACTGGCAGCAAGGACTCTGCAAAAGAAGACGGTCTGACACTTCCCTGCTGGTGAACTGGATCCTTGAACTACACCCATCTGAGTACACTGGTGCCAGAGTGGCCTAAGACAGTCTTGTAAGTCTGACTATTTACTGGAAGCCAAGAAGACCCACTTGTGGGTGTGCTGCAGCTATGAGTCCAAACTCCACTACCTGGCAGATCTGTAGGGAGAGTTTTAGGGCAAACAGTCAAAGCAAAAGGGTGACTTAGTTTATTTGATGAAGGCTTTAAATAATGAGATCAGTCACAGATCAATAGGAATTACAAAACTTTGAATTGTTTTCAAAAGAGTACCACTATTGCTTAGGAGGAAGAAAGAAGAAAACTTTTATTTCTTGGACTTTTTTCAGTGCTTATTATGTTCCCAGCAGTGTACCAGGCATCACAAATCTCAGCTAATCTTTAAAACAGTTCTAGGAGGGAGATCTGGTTATTCCTAAATACAGGTGAGGAAAATTAAGATCAAAGAGAGTAAGTGACTGCCAAGCGTCACAGAAAATCAGTGGTTAAGTTGGAACGTCTTTCTGAGACTGAGCTCTTTCCAGTACACTAGGCCGCCCCTCATTGGTTCATTCATTCAATAAATTGTTATTATCAGCCAGTCACTTATACGTTAGGTGCTGGGGAAACAAAGAAGAATCACCCACAGCACAACCTGCCTTCAAAGAACACACAGAATAGTGGGAGAGACAAATAGACTATTAGATCAGTGTATTAGGTGCTATAATAAGGAAAAACAAAGGGTACAGTGGGAGTGTTCAGGAGGGGCTTTTAACACAACCTTGGATATTCACGAAAGGCTTCGTTAAGGAGACATATAAATTAACTCTTGAGGATGCAAAGGGGTTATCCAAGCAAAAAGCTAGAGTGGGAGGGAGAAGGATATTAGAACAGGGGGAGAACTCTACGTGAAGACTCAGAGGTGACAAAGATTGTGGTAAATTCAGAAAACAGAAGAATGGGGGGATGCAAGGAGAGGAAGAAGTGGTGAGAGACAAAAATGAAAAGATAAATAAGAGACAGATCATGAAGTATCTACGCCATAGGTACAGATTTTGGACATAAATAATCATTACAGTAATTTGATCTAACATTTTAGGAAAACACACAGAATAAGTCCTTAACTTTATCTGAGAAAGTCAGAGAAAGTTTCCTGGAGGAGACAGGTCTTGAAGGTTAAGAGAATTTAACAAAGCTGGTAAGTGAGAAAGGGAATTCTAGGCAAAGAAAGCAGCTTATGCAAGAGTGTAGCAGCTAGAAGAGTATGGCATATTTGGCAACTAAAGTAGTTCAAGGTTCTTTTGAAAAAGTAAGGAATTGGAAGATGAAACCAGATAGGAAAATAGGGGCCAAGTGATGAATGGCTTCTCATTCCAAGCTAAGGCATTTGGACTTTATCCAAAGCAATGGAGAGTCACTGCAGGATTTTAAGAGAGGAGCGCCATGATTGTATGTTCACGGTATGAAGCCCACATCCCAGTAACGTGGAAATGCTTTGCTGGAAGGGGATGGAATTGCAAACAGGAAACTAGTTAGAATCCTGCTGCAGACACTCTGATGGGTTGAAAAGAGCAGAAAAAGAGACAGGGGGGCATTTGAGAGAAAAATGTTTAGAGTACAACCAAAGGGATCTAGTGACCAAATGAATATTAAAGCTGAAGAAGAAGGAAGAATCTGGGATGATTTCCAAAATTCTAGTGCACTTGAGAAAACACAACACTTAACATATCTTTTAAAAAGACAAGAAGCATAGGCTGAAATAGGATTAGACATTCAAGAGATTTTAGGTGGAAGGGAGCAAAGGAAGGTGAATAGAGTATTCAGACAGCAATGTAGGTCTGATACCTATAAAAAGGGAGGGAGAAGGAAGAAGAATTGGATAGGAAGAGCCCTAGACTGCAACACAGTTCCAAAAAAGGTTCACCCAAGCTGATGGAGAGTGCTTGGACCAAAATTGCCTGTTGGAAGAGTCTCATGTCTCATTAGAACAGAGCTACCTTAGTACTCCACAGTCTCCATCACTGGCTGACAGCAACCTGCAGGAAGTGTGGAGCTCAGCAGCTGGAGCCCTCAGTCAACTTTGCTCCCCACAGCAGGAGAAGTGAGCAGTACATTTTCATGGCTGCCAGAAAAGGGAACTAGAGACAAAGATCACCTGTGCCAGAACCCTCTGGTGATAAGAGGATTCCTTTATCATATTTGAAGCATCTGTTTCAATGATGTAGACATGGAATACTCATTTCTGTGTCTTTATTACCCACTAGATGCAATGTTGTTGAGAATAAGAACTGATCTAGTACAGTGTTTAGTGCAGAGAGAATGTTATATAAATGTCTGTGGTATGAATGAATGAACTAGAATCAGGATAATCCAGAATCAAAATGGAGTAAGAAATTTATTTATTCCTGAAATATTACAGCAGCGTCCGACAGGTAGCCAGAACCCATCCCTTTCTCAAAGAGATCTGCCAGCTGAGCAGTAAGGGTTCAAACCTGAGCAACCAAGAAAACTTCAGAAATCATCCCTCTCTGTGGCTGTGAGTACCCTATTTGGCAACAGAGAGATACCCAAGCTAGACGGAACATGTCAAGAAAGTCTACTCATGAGCATCTGATAATATATTCTTCAGGGTTAACCTGGAAATATTGCTCTGGTCATTGGGCGAGCTCCACCAAGTTACACGGACAATTTAATTATACTGTGGGCAACAAAATTTACTCACTCTGCAAACTAAGATATGTAGAGAAAAAATAAGGTTCCAAATTTTGTCTAAAAGTATTTGAGTTTTTCTCCTGAGTCTCCACCTGTGGTTGAGAGAAGAGTTTAATCCAATGGGATAATGCAAAGAATATCTTCAGAAAAATGTTCATTTTCTACAGATTTAAAAATAAAAACCTCTGAGACATCCTCCCCATGCCATGCTTCTCTCCTTTAATTAGGGTCCAGGTGTGTACGGGGAGAGGGTTGAGGTTAACTACACCACACTGATGGCAGAGAAGTGTCATGTCCTCTCCTTCAGTGTCCTCGTCTCCTTGGGCTTCCAGGGAGAGGCCTTGTCCCTTGGTTGCTGCTAGCCCTGCCAGCATTCAAGGCTGAGTCTGTGCCTGTGCTTTGCTCCTACTGACTGCAAACAGGGAGCTTTCAGCCAGTCCTCAAAGAGGAGGAAAACCAGGACTCTCACCTACCCTACTTGCAATCCCTTTTCTTTCTCCCTCTTCTCCTTCCCACCATCCCCTGGGGGCTGAAAACAGTAGGCTTTCCCTTATATCATGTCCCCTCATGCCAACAGCAACAATAAATTTCATGGATTCAGTGTCACAAGAGTAGGACTCCAAGAGGTACATACTTCCAGCTCAACCCTTGATAGGTTAAAATACTAATAGCTAATATTTGTTATGCATTTACTATGCTTTAGTTGCTAAAACACTTTCTATACGTTTAATCCTCACACCAATCCCATGAAGGATGCCTATTCTATAGCAAAGGAAACTGTGAAGTCCAAGGAGGTTTAGTAACTTGCCAAAGATCATGCAACTAATAAGTGGTGGGGTCAGGATTTGAACCCAAATGTGTGATTCCAGAACTAACATTCTTAGCCACTACATTATACATTTTTCTAGTCCAGCAAAATGTAGAAATACCAGAAAATAATATACAAGCATCAGCAGCACTTGTTGGAGTTTATAAGGTCACTTTTGCTTTCTTAAAACAGAACTTCTTACACATTATGAACAAATAACATTGACTTTCCTTTCCACTTATCCCAAATCAAGAAAATCACAAACACAACTTGCAGATCCTCTAGATAGCCCTGTTCATCAACAGTTGGGAAATATCAGGGATATTGTATTGGTATAAGGTAAAGAGCATTGATAAGCACTGAAACTGTTTAAGAAATGTTGGAATGTAATTTTGGGGGGTTTTTGGTTTCGTCTGGTTTTTTTTCCATTCATAATCCTCCTGGGACCAAACTATGGTTCAATCCCATTAACTGTTAGGAGCTATGAACTCGGCCTAAGAGGTCAGAGAGTATCAAAAATGAGTAATTCCACGTGACATGGAACATAGGGGGCCCTGGTGGAAACTTGGAAGGTTTCAGGAGGTACTGTCATAAGTTGCTGTTGATTCCTGTGCTAAAGCCCCCCACGATACACCGAAGAACAGATGTGCGTGGCACAGACACGTGGCCTTAGGAGCAAGCTCCAGCGTGTAACTGGACTCCAAATGCGGGGACAATTCTCATTCCCATACTTTGACCCTGGTCACAGTGGGGGAACCAAGCCATGCTCTGGTCCTTTGTGCATGAAACAACTAGATTTAAGAGTCTGAAGGGATTTAGCAACTAAAGTTAATTTATTGAAAGCAAAACAAAACAAACAAAATGGCCGCTTCCAGGGTTTCTCAAAAATGGGAGTGAGGCATTAGGTAGCTCTTCCCCATGGCCTGGGACTTGGTGAGGACCTGAAAAATTAAGTATTTTCCCTGGTAGATTCAGAAGACCATATCCTCTCCAAAATAGCTAAACTTCCCTTCAGTGTGCCTCCAGCAACAAGACTCCTTTCCTCGGCATCCCACCCACTACTCAGACCCATATCCCCACTCCCACCCCAGACTTTGATTAAGGGCAGTCCACATATTGATGAAGTCACATAACAAAGTCTCAGCTTTTCCATGTGTCACCTCCAAATTTCTCTGAAAGCGGAAACAGGGGAGGGGTTGGGAATGCCACACCTATGAATCTGATTTCATTTACTCCCAGGGAAGGAAACTCTGCACTCAGCCAACTGGACTACCACAACAGGCTCCCTGTCAGGAAATTCTACATTTTCCACCCATAGTCCAGGCTCCAGTGGGATGAACAGTAGCGGTAACCTGAGCAAGTTTGCTGCACCACATCTGGATCTATTACGTCAGGGTAGGACTTAATGGAGTCTCAGTAGAAACTCCTCAGTCAGAGGAGGAGCCGTTCAGAAGTCAGCCAAAGGCACCAGGAAACAAACAACAGCCAAGCCAAAATCTCTAGTAAAATGTTATGTTCAATTAAAAGAGAAGAAAATCCCCACACCCAAAGCAGAAGGCAGAATCAGGAACTCAGGTAAGGGCTAAGGAACCAGAAAGTCAGGGCTAGGTAGAGAAGCTGTCAAAGTGACAGGAAGTAGGAACAAGTGTTCAGAGTGGGTGAGGATGAATCCAACAGCAGGATTTAGGGTGAACACAGCAGACACCAACTGAGACAGCATGGTTATTCCACGGTTAAACTTCCCTGTGCTGAAAAGAAGCACAGATATTTTTATTAATTACAGAAGTACTCGTTTCAGAATCCTACTTTTTTAGTGAATTATGAATGAATATTAAATCATTCTTATAAGTTTCAGCAGATACCTTTTTGAAAGAGAATTTTAAGTTATGTCAGGATTGGGAATTCTCCTAGCAGCCCCAAGAGGCATGTATCAATTTGAAAGCAAACAATACAGACCAAAAGACATTTTATTCCTATAATTTTGAAAATGAATATATAAATCAGAACAACCCGAGAATTCATTTTTGGTTACATATGACAAAATGCCAAGTAATGTGGTGATCTTTCATGCTATGTCAGAATGTAACCCCTTCATAAAATAACAATAATAATAATAGCAGTTTTTATTGATTATGTACTCCATGTGGGACTCTAAGCAGTTTTCATGTGTTAACTCACTCATTCCTTCCAACAACCTATCAAGAAAATACTATTACTATTTCCATTTTACAAATGAGGAAAGTGAAATAGAGAGAGGTTAAGAAACTTCCCCAAGGTCACCCAGTTTGTAAGGGCAGGGTCAGGATTTGAATCCAGGCCGTCTGGTCCACATTCTTAGCCCCAAAACTTTATACCTGAGAGCCCCATTAGTGATAGAAGTCCAGATTCAGAATTGCCATGTGTCCTAAATATGTTTACAAGTTTGAGATCTGAAGTAACAATAGTCTCATTGACTTGTCAGCACTGTTCGGTGACAGGAAGCAAATCAATGCCTACATAATTTTATTAAAATAAAAGTGATTACACTTACAAAAAACTGCTTAGGTTTTTTTTTTTTTTTATAAAACTCTGAAATTTTAAAAGCAGATCTGCATCTTGGTTAATTAAACAAACCAAAAAACTGTTTGGATTTTTACCGAGACTAAAAAATTAAAAATGACTTGAAAATCCACTTTAGCAAAATGATAAAGGAATGCAAAGGACAACTGAAATTGAAGTAAAATGACTTAACCACCAGACTGGATTAGAACCTAGTATCCAAGGGTCTTGATTTTCATTCCACTGCTTGTCATTACACAATGGATTTGTGGAAACTGGTCTCTTGTGGGAATTGCTGTTGCCACACAATTCACGGTCTGTTACACTAACAGCTTCACCTACTGCATGCTGACACAATACACTGAGCTGAAATGACTGCACACATTGTCTCATGAATCTCTAAAACCCCGTGAGGTCAGTATCACAGTCCCCATTTTTAAAAGGGGGAAGAGAGGTAATTAAAGTAACTCATCTAAGGCCAAAAAGTCTTGGAAAATGGACAGAACCAGAATTCAAACCCAAGTCTGTGGGACTGCAATGCTTTTACTCTTTCCCCTCTAGATCAATACATTGCTATCAGTATAAACTTTAAGTTAATAATCAGCTCATTATGTTGAGCTGTTATTGAAATACAACTCCATGTCTACATAGTGAGTGTTTTACCACACTGACACTTTCCAAAGACTATTTCACCCTCTCCAAAACAACCATACAAGGAGAGGCCATGAGAAGTGTCCCCGAGTGGGACAGAATGAAGCAGTAGTGTCTCTCCTACTGATGTGACAGAAGTGGTACCACGGGAGGGTCAGGAAGAGCCCTGTAATCCTGAGCCAGGTCTAAGGACTCCTAGGCTCCCTCCTGTGCCCACAGATGCTCTATGGAAAAACGGGTTCCTTGGATCCAGGCTTCAGATGACCAGGCTCACACCAAAGCATCTCCATGAACATCTGCTTCAGCCTATTATTTCCCAGAATGAGAATATATGAGCGGCCAGCAGGATATAACATTGTAATTACTTCTCCAGTCATCATAATCACCTCAGTTGCTGGTAGAAATAACTGGATGTCAAAATTGAAAAGAAAAGAAAGTAAAGTAGGAAGAGAAAGAGGAAAGAAAGGATGATTTTGATGGCCCTCCTGTGGGCCTCAGTACTTGGATCTCTGGAGCTGGTAAAGTTTTGCTGCATCTGCCGCATATGCCTCCCCAGGGAGAGGATGAGCAGAAAGTAGGAAGCTACAGATACAATTAAGGGAGGGAGGTCCCACAGAGTCCCAAGAACATGGATCAGTTTATATTCATTTCTTTTCTTTCTAAAGGGTTCAGTCACATTCCCCGTTCCATCAATTCCACTGAGAACAGAATAGGTCTTAAATTCATGGATCAGAGAGACGGCACTGCTACATGATAAGAGCAGGGTACTCAACAGCATCCATACAACCAACCTGGAAACTCTCCACTTGAGCCAGAGGAACGTAGGATGGGAGAAACTGGCGACTTTCAGGCAGTAGAAGACACTGAGACAGGTGGCAAGCCAAATGCTCAGACGGTTTGTAAATGTCCAGAAAATATCACTAATTTGCATGATTGCAAATTATTCATCGTGGAGTTTGGAAGAGAACACCATTAAAACACCACCAATCAAGAGAATCCACAGCAGAACAATCCTGGAGAGACCCAGGTTAGTGATGAGGAAGTCAAAGAGGTTCTCTTGTTCTTGAACCAGCTGCTACCATTGACCAGCCCGTGAAACTATTCCCCAGCATTCCCAGAATGAACTGAGTGGCAGCCAGAACCAGAAACCCGCACTCAGTGAGTCCCAGCATGTCAGCTATTAAGCAGACCTGATCTTCGTTCCTTCTGTGGATGAACACTCTCTTGCTAACCTGAAATCTCTGTTAATCACCTCTACCTGCTGCTTCTCTGTACCTGTCTCTTGTCTCTGCCCAGTTTAGTCTGTTGTGGAGCACAATTTAGCACACCCTCTCTGCTCTTTCAGGTTAGTCTGTCCTCTTCAGAGACGACACGGATTGTCACATTCCATCTATGATCTAAACTCAGAAGCTCTTTGCCAAAATGCAAATAGAGTAGTGTCCAGTGTCACACAGAGAAGGAAGAGATCTGAGTCACAAAGAAGATGCAGGATTTGGACTCAGTTTCAAAGGCAGAAGGGTTCTGAGCCACCCAGAATGGAAAGGTGTGTCACCAGAAGGGTCGCACAGAATCACTCAGAAGAGTGAGAAGTCTTACTCTTCAGGAGGGAGGACTCAGGGACACATACAAAAGGGCGAAATATCAGAATTCCACTATAAGGCACTATCACAGTCACCCTGGAGGGAGGTTTACATTCATAAAATAGAAAAGGTTCAGTGTCAATGGTCCTGGATTAGAATTAAAAAGTGTGCCTCTTAGAGTATGCCTTACATGAAGGGGCTACAAGCTCTTCCCTAGTGAGCCATAGCATCGGAAATTCTTAACTACCTGAATATTTAATGATAACAATAATGAAGTATCATATGAGCTACTCAAAGTATGGATTTTTTCAGAGGGACAACCACTGTATTGACATGTCAGTGATAGTTCAGGCTGACAGAAAACACACACAGACACTCTCTGTCAACCAAAACAGTGCCTTACAGATTTTGACTATAACCAATAGTAATACTTTTTATATTGTCTTATATATATATATAAAACATATATATGTGTGTATATATACATTTACATGTCACAATCTAAATATTGGGTCGGCCAAAAAGTTCGTTCGGGTTTTCACACGATGTCATGAAAAACACAAACGAAATTTTTGGCCAACCCAATATATGTATGTAATACTGGAACACAAAGGTTTCACAAAACCATATTTCCCTTTCTACATGTGTGGCATTCTGATATTTTCTGTCCTATTCTATTTCTTTCAATGCTGCTTGTATATCACAAACTTGATTTTACAACCTACCAACGAGTTGTTACAAATACTGTTTGAAAACACTGATCTGAAGGGTAAAGAAAGAAATCCATGCCATCAAGATACAAAACAGAGAGTTCAGCAACATTATCTAGTAACAGACTGAGGGATACATGCCAAGGAGCCACTCACCTGAGCTAGTGAACCTCATCAGTCTTGGCATTATGTGGTGTACGCTACGGTTACAGAGCGTCGTAGAGACACTCAGGCATAAGTCCTCCTTCATTATCCTCAGCTTTCTCAGGCTAACTTGACAACCTGGCCCAAATGCTTCCTTAACTGTATGCTACAGAATTAGAATAAGGCCAGTTCCCAGCTGTCCCTGGGAGTCTTGTAACAGAACCTCAGACCAGTTGTAGGGCTGATCCTGCAACCTACCACTGACCCTGTTCAGTTTTTTTCTCAGGGCCTCAGTTCTATAGATTCAGATTTTTGTCATTATAACATCTTTTACCTCCCCTCATAAGAAGAAATACACTGGTAAGACTCCTCTACCCATGTATTAGAATTATCCATGATGAAAAAATTTAGAATATACAACGTATCAGAATGCATTTCACTTACCATTTCAGTTCAATCATACTTTTTTACTACCCCTATTATTTTTACCCCTTCCAAAATTAGAACTTGTACCTTTCTTAAGTTGTTATTGAGCAATTTAGGGTTAACTGTCACTTTTCTTTCTCATGTTTTGATTCTTTCCCAGGACAGTATGTTTCCATGTACACCACATTAGCTGGTGACCAGAGTTCAATTTCCCAAATGACTTTTGTTGAATATCATCATTATCACTGCTATTATTTCATCAGGTACCAGTGACATGAATCATGAGCCCACAGTTATAACATTCTCATCTCTTAACATAAGTACTAAGACCATCATACTATAACTAATACCATAGCATTAGTAATGGCTGCTTCCAAAATGTATGTTGGCCATGGTCAACCAAATAACCACATATACTCCAAGTCCAATTCTATTAAGCCTGCAGTTTGTTGGAGGGATCAATGCTAGAGCTGTGATATTGTGGCATCCCAGGCTGCAGACATCTAGAAAAACTACTTACAGGTCATGTACCTGCTTTCCTTCATTCTTTTTTTTTTTTTTTAACATCTTTATTGGAGTATAATTGCTTTACAATGGTGTGTTAGTTTCTGCTTTATAACAAAGTGAATCAGCTATACATATACATATATCCCCATATCTCCTCCCTCTTGCATCTCCCTCCCACCCTCCTTATCCCACCCCTCTAGGTGGTCACAAAGCACCGAGCTGATCTCCCTGTGCTATGTGGCTGCTTCCCACTAGCTATCTATTTTACATTTAATAGTGTATATATGTCCATGAGTAAAAGACCAAAGTAAGTATATAAGTGAGGGCCTTGGCAGAAGATAATTTGCATAAACTAGGTAATTCTAGAAGAGTTTTAAAAAGGGATTATTTACAAAACGATGGACAGAATACAGGGAAGCCATAAACAGATAGTGCAGTACCTCAGGGCTAGGAACAGTGGGGCACCATACCATGATACCACTCAGAGAGAGAGAGACCTGTGTGGAGGGGACCTCCTGACCGTAGCTGAGATTTTTCAGTTGGGAGACCCTGAAGAGAGTGAGCTGAGAGAATACACTTCAAAACACAGATCAGCAGACTAACAAGGCATTCTGAGATCATCTTCCACTCCTTCATTATTCTTGACACTTTCTCCACTAGGACTTAGACATCATGGTCCAGGTCTTTGCATCATTCCCGCTTCTGATACTAATCTGCATGACAATTGTGTTGATAAACGTCAGGAGTACACTCAGACTGACATCAAGACAAGTCATAGATAATATCCATTTAAACCAATCAAAGTTCAGTAATCTGAAGAACACAGAAGGAAATCAGTAGAGTTGAGTGTACACATCAGAGAGATCAGCAATATATATAAAATGATAAGTGGTATGCAGCCTTCCAAGTCCCTTAAAGTCCTGACCTGGAGAATGCACAATGGCCAGTAATAAGTCTAAGTGAACATCTTATCAGGATCCTAAAGGCCCACCCTCAAACTATATATGCATAAATACATTCTGTATGTGGCTAACATGGATGATTTTCCATTTCCATTGCCTCCACCGTGGTCCAAGCTACCATGATCTCTCATATGAACTGCTCAATGGCCTCCTAACCCATTTCTCTACTTCTAATCTTTTCTCCCACAATACATTCTCCATACAGCCACAAGAATGATCCTGTTAAAGTGTAAATTAGATCATTCCACTCCACTACTTAAAACACTTCACTGGCTTCCCAGTGCAACTGCACAAAATATAACTCCTCATAGTATACTGTATACTGAGAATCTCTTCTAAATATCCTTCTGCATGCAACAGAATTCAAGATAAATTTTATAATATCACATGGTCTGAGTTAAGGAATAGGCTTTACTGGAGTCAGAGAAAACTTCTGTATCAACAACAGAAATGAAAGCATGGTTCCTTCTCATCCTCCTATGACTACACAGAGGGACCTGGGCACTGTTAGGTTAGCAGTATACATCTGTATGCCAATGGAGATACCTCATCCTCTCTATTGGTCTCACTTCTTGTAACAAAAGTGTGAAAGCAACTTTGTCAGTAGGAAAATAAACAGTCTGCCTAATGCCAGAAAATCTGGATTTGGGAAGCCAGCTATTACAGGAGTTGTCTAGGAAGGCCAGCTGACCAACACCTGGGGAACTTAGATGTTCAAGTTCCCAGTGTTAGAAGGAGAAAGTCATCAATTCTGTGGGAATTGAGCTTATGTGAAACACATAAGTGCTTCACATAAGTGAAAGAAGTGAAAGAAAGATAAACAGGTTATCTTTTCCCAGATAACCTGTTGTCCAGGCAACCTAGATTGAACTCCTAGGGTTATTTTTGGACGACTTTCATCTTTGCAGTATAAATTTCTTATAAGAAGAGTGTTCATATTTCCCAGTTTGTCCAGGACAATTATGGTTAGGTGCCTGTTGCTCCGAGTAATTTGTTAATAATGCACCCTTTTGGTGTTTTACTCACTGAATACCATCTGGCCCTAAGCTCAGTCCTTGGAACATAGTAGAACCTCAATAAATATATATGGAATAAATAAATTTTCCAGAAGTTTCACTTTTGTTTTTATCTCAAGTTTTAGATTCACTTTCTAATATCATTGGATTTCAGGAAAAATAATGGAAAATAAATGAACTAGAAATTAAATCTTATTTCTGTACTGCCACTCATTCATCTAACATTTCTTGAGCATCTACTACGTGACAGGAAGTGTACCAGGTGCACGAAATCATGGACTAGAAAGCAAGAGAGACATATCTACCAAAAAATTACGTAACGATGTGACCAACGTTTTAAGAGATAGATACAAAATATACATGTTTGCACAGAGAAGGGACCAAATTCTGCCTGGAATAGTCACAGGCTTGAAAGAGGAGATAACATTTGAGATATGTTTTTTAAAATAAATGGGAGTTCACCTGGCAGGCAAGGTAAAGAAATGGGAATTCCATGCACTACCGAAATAGATGATGATTTATCCACCAACATACCCACAGACTATCCAAGAAAATAATAAACATACATAATACTTAATTACATGCTATGCACTGTTTTAAGGTAGCTAGAGTAAGTCACTTAATTTTCAACACATGAGGTGAGTTCTATTATTGTCCCCATCTTTAAAGAGGAGGAAACTAAGGCTCAGAGATTCTCATAGAGCTAGTAATCAGTACAGCAAGGATTCTGACCCAGGCACTCTGGCTTCAGAATCCACTGCCTTAACTAAAGACCTCAAAAATCACCTACTGATGACACCTCAATAAATACAAGAAAAAAATGGGGCCTTGAGCAGTAATGTTATGTCAGAGACAAGATCTTAGATCCCCTCTCTTTTAGATCACACTGCATCATCTGCTCTGGTTCCTAATGATCCCTATAAACTCTCAAACCATGGGCTGCACCTCAAACCAACAGGTGTTTCATTGAGAACCCTCTGGGTCCCATTCTCTTCCTTTAACATTACTCCTCATTTATCTGTATAACACATTTTATCAATTAGGGGTCTGCCACTACGGTAAATTGGAAAAAATCCCGGAACATAGTAACCTAGGATACTTGCATCCTTGCCATAGAAATGCTTTAAGCTAATTATGTGACATCAGGCAAATGTCTTGATCTTTCTGATCCTCAGGTTGGAAATACATAAAATGAGGAGGTAACAGAGAGTCAATATGAATGAATGGTTTAAGGACCTGGGTTCTGGAATCAGGCCTGGATTTGAATCTGAGTGCCACTGCTCATTAGCTATGTGACCTTAGGCAAGCTCATCTGCCTAAACTTAAATTTGCTCATCTGTGAAATAGGCATAATAATAGTACCTATTTCACAGAATTGTTACAGTGATTAAATAAGATAGTGACTATAAAAATGTAAAATGCAGGAGTGTTTTTTAAATGTTAGCTATTAATAGGGTCACTGCCCTATACATTACCCATACTTAGGATATTTCTATGAAAACTGCTATTCTTTTAATGTAATATTTAATACATATAAAAATACATGTAACATATAGGTATATTATAAAGCAAACAAATTAAGTACCCACAATCCCACCACCCAACTTAAGTAAAACATCACCAGTGGTACCATGGCACATGTGTGCTTCTTCTGTGCCCTACCCCTTGTTCCTTCTCTCAGCTTCCTATGGTAACTCATCTTGAATTCTGTATTTCTCATTCCTTTTTGAATAGTTTTATCATATAGATATCTATCCATTAAAATATTGTATACCTGTTTGATTTTAACCTTTATAAAAATAACATGCTATAACAAATATCCTCTGCAACCAGAGCAACATTATGTTTATAAAAGCTATTCCTGTTACAGGATAACTGTAATTCATTTACCCAGCTGTATGATAATCTACTGTGTGAGCATTTATTTATCCATTCTCTGTGGATGAACCTTGGGGTTGTTTGCAGTTTTGTACTATTATGTACATTATTGCTATGAACACCTTTGGACCTGTTTCTTGGGCCACATGGGTAAGAGTTTCCTATAGAGTGTACCTTAAAGGTGGAATAACTAGGTGAAATTTCAACAATATCAAAATGATTTCTCAAACAAGGCAAGTTAATCTCCCTCAAAAAGAGGTGCCAATTTACACTCCCCCCACTAGTTTCCATTGGTCTACAACATCCTCCTTCACACTTTGTTCTTTCAAATGTGTTGAAATTCGCTAGCATGGAGGTCTTGAAAGTTCATTGCAGTTTCTGGTTTTCATTTCCTGGATTAATGAGGTTGACCGCTTTTTCATATATTAATGGATTATATTTCCTTCTCTGTGAAATGCCTGTGTCTTTGACCATTTTTGTACTAAGCTGTCATTTTCTTATTGCTCCGTAGGTTTTCATATATTCTAGATCATTTTCTTTTTGCTTTGTAGGTCTTTATATGTTTCAGATTGTATTTCAGTTATATTATTTCAAATATCTTCTCTGCCAGTTTGTGACTTGTCATTTTGCTTTCTTTATGGTGATATTTGGTTTAAAACAAGGTTATTTTTAAGTTAAATTTATCACTCTTTTCTACATTCAAGTTGTTTAAAAAAAAAAAAAAACTCCACACCCCCAAATTATAAAGCCATTGTCCTATATTTTCTTCCCCCCAAATTTTTTTTCTAAAGGGGGAAAGTTCCCCCTTAATTTTTACCTCCTATTGTTTGTTTATTTATTTAGGCCACCCCACACGACTTGCAGGATCCTAGTTCCCTGACCAGGGATCAAACCCAGGCCCCCAGCAGTGGAAACACCGAGTCCTAACCACTGGACTGCCAGGGAATTCCCCTTTTCCAAAATTTTTAGTTTTTCCTTTTACTCTTTAAATAACCAAGAATGGACTTTTGCCTAAGGTGTAAGGTAGAGATCCAATTTCACTTTTTTCTATTGATTTATGGATGACAAATTTTCCTAGCATCATTTATTGAATAATCTATACTTTACCCAGTGATCTAGAATGCCACTTTCGTCATATATCCTTTCCATATATGCATGGTCTGTTTGTGGGTTCTCTATTCTACACCACTGTTCCATTTGTTTATTCCTGCATCCATAGTATACTTAATTTATCACTGTAACGTTACTTTCAAAAAAGAAAAGAAAAACTGTCTTGCCAACTGGCAGAGCAAGCCCCCCATCTCACTCTTCCTCTTCAGGAACATGCTGACTGGTCTTAGACCTTTGCTCAACAGTACATCTTTAGAATCAATTTGTCCAGTTGCCCCAAAACACTTCTGGGAATTTTTGATCTGTAAACATCAACTTGGGGAAGGTTGACATCTTTACATTTTGATGCTTCCAATAAATAAAAATGGTGTACCAATGTGTTTGTCTTCTTTTAATGTATTTCAGTAAGTTTTATGTCCTCCATAGGGACCACACACCAGGAGACATCTTTCATCTTCTGACGCTCTTGTATATGGCATCTTTTTAAAACTACATTTTCTCTGCTGTTGTTTGCCATTGACTTTGGTATACTGATCTTATTTCCAGCAACTCTTAATTACTTACTCATCCATAGATTCTTTTGTATCTTCTATGTAATCACAGCCTTGTAACTTTCTTCCTTTCCTGTCTTAAAACTTTTTCTTTCCCCTCCTGTGCCCTGATACACCAGATTAGTTCCTCCAAAGAGATACAAGAGAGCTCTCATTCTCGCTCTCTGCCAACACTCACAAACAAGAGGTCATGTGGGCACACAGTGAGATGCTGGTCACCTACAAGCCAGGAACACAGGCCTCAGGAGAAACTATTCTGGTACCCTGACCTTGGGACTTCCAGCCTCCAGAATAGTGAGAAAATAAATGCCTGTTGTTTACATCTCCTAGCCTATGGTATTTTGTTATAGCAGCCCCAACTAAGACATCCAATGATGCAAATAAAAACTATGTTATACTTAGGATCCGGTTATTCTCCTGTGGGAAGTTTCCTCACTCCAGATTATCTAGTCTGCTACAGTGCCAGGAGAAGCATAAGGGCAGTACTTCTGTTCTTAAGTGTTCCTTTATTTAACAGGGGGCTGTTAACTAAGGGTCCTCATTAGGGACTTCAAGCAAAATTAAACAATATTTATTTGAAGAGAGAGTGTGCTCATATTCATGCTTTTTAAGGCTAATTGCTAAGGTTTTGTGTGTCTTTGTTCCAATCCCCTCCTCAAATTTAGAATGAGACGTAAGTTAAAAGCCTGAAGGACTGTGGGAGCCGAGGTGAGATTTTACTTCTACTTACAGTGGAAGTCGTATAAGAGAAAGGCAAGAGTAATGAGTTGATCATGCATATGGAGATAAAGGTAAGAATGTGTAAATTCGTAAGGATTAGGTTTAACTGCAAAGCACAAATCAGTGGCTTAAACAAGGTAGAGATTTATTTGTGTCTCCAAAAGAAGTCCAGAAGTAGACTGTCCAGGACTGGTATGGTGGTTCCATGGTCATCACAGATCCCATCTTCTCTGTCTTCCATCCTGAAGACTGTATCATGCTCCAAGATCACTAGTGGAGATTCAGCCACAATGTCCACATTTCAGACAAGAAAAAGCCAAATGAGGGTTTAGAGAAGCACACAGGATGAGCCTCCCAACAGAGTTAGTTCACTGAAGGAACGTCCCTGGAAACACCATCAAATAACTTCTGCTTATAGCCCCTTAGCAATCCTTAACTGCAAAGGAGAATAAAAATACAATATTTTAGCTGTTCACACTGTCATCCCCAATAAAATATGGGTTCTGTAAATGTAGAAGGAGTAATAGATATTGGGTATCATATTAACGACGTTTCTTCTTTTTTTTTTTTTTTTAATGACGTTTCTCATTTTCTGTATTGATGCTTTGACATCTTGGGGCCTGGCAGACCCTGGGAGGGACTTTCCCCACTCCACCCCCAAATGATAGCAGATTCCTAGAAATAGTAAAGGACTTGTCCACGAGCATGCCTTTGATATGCACACCAAGCAACCCTGAGTTCATATCCCTCATTAGCCTTTCATCAGGCTCCTGAAGTCCAGGACACTATTCCTCTGCCTGAAATCACCCCAGGGCAAGGTACCTGACAACTAGGGACCACCCCTTATTACCCACTGCCTGCTGAAATGTATTCAAACTGTCCAATCCTAAACTTGCTCAGCTCTCCTATCCTGTCTCACCCATTCTTTCCCCATGAAAACAACAATAAAAGCTCTGACCCATGCTTTTCCCTCGCTCCTTCTGCCTCCTGACCTACCCTGGTACCTCTCCGTGTGGTCCTGGCATGGTGTGTTGCACGCCCTCCTCTTGAGAACTGTAAGTAATAAACTCTTCGTTCAAAGGCAGTTGCCTCTGTGTCTGTCATCATACCATTCCTGATTAGAACAAATTCCATGTACATCGTAAAACAGGTAGGCAACTGGAAATCCTTCCCACAATATGGTTTTCCACAACAGGAAGCTGGAATCCTGGCATCATCTGAAAGTTATCTCACAAAAATCTGCTTACAGTGTGTCTGACAGAAGAAAAATAAAGTCACTCTTGCCTCAGTGTCTCCTCTGAGCGCCAGACTCGTTAACCTTCACCCTCCCAAATATAAGCTAGAAAGTCTACAGTTAAACTATTTTCAAAACTAAACTCATTATCTTCGCTCTTCTCAAATCTGCTGCCACATCCATGTTCCTTAGTCTCGAATAAAACGTCATCATCTACACAGCTGCCCAAGCAGAAGTTTCAAAATTATCTTCTGGAGTCCCACGAAGTGGCCTCTGGGACGCTTTCAGGCACCCGGGTAGACCCACGCAGTCCACCAGGGGGGTCACTAGAGGCCACCGAGCTCTAAATTGCGGCCGGACAGCGTGACCGGGAGTAAGTGTAACACACACCGGACGCCAAGACTGAGGACGGATGGGAGGGGAGTGTATGATATTCCCTTGATGACTTTTTATATTGACATGTTGGAATATTTTGTATACACTGGGTTAAGTAAAAGTATTAAAATTTAGGAAAAAAAAATTATCTTCTGATTGCCTTTTCTCTTACCACCAACACCTGTGCTGTCACCACTAGATCCTGGACAGGAGCTGTGCGTTCTCGGTTATCTCCAACCCAGAGCCTAGCACAGGACCTGGCACATAGTTGGTACGCGATGAACGAGTCAATGGGAATCCTAAACATCCCTCGTGTCACCTCTCATCCCCACTTTACTAACCTTTCCAGGCTTATTCAGTCGCTTCCTAACTACCGCCAGGCTTTGCTCCTTCTAACCCTTCAACTGTCTTCACAGTTCTTTCTAAAGCACAATTCTGATGAGATGTCCCTCTTTTAAAACCTTCTACGGATCCCACTGCCAAAGTCCTCTGCAAGCTTTCAACGCCCTTTACAATCTAGCCTCGAATACCTTTCGTGTTTTATCTTTGAATGCTTCGTATACTTTTAAGTTTCTGGACCTTCGTTCGTGCTGTTTCCTCTGCTGAAAACTAACCTAACTGTTCTCTTCTGCGCCCCACAGGACTCTGTTTCTACCGTGACTAGAGTGTCCCTCCCACCGTATCACACTTGTCTACACAACTCCTGCTTTTATCTCCCCCACCCTACACTGCGAGTCCCTTCAGTGCAGGAGTCCTGTCATATTCACCCCTACATCCACGCTGTACGGCTGCATGGCATAGAGCAGGTGCCCACATGGCCTCTGAGTGCAAAAAGATGCCCAGGTTAATTGTGAACAGCCACAGAAGATTAACAACAAACCAAAGAAAAAAAATGACCGAAGTGGAATATGTGCTCAGTAATCCACGGACATTAATAACTCAACAAAAAAAAGTCAAGTATGATAAACTGAAATTAAAATGCTCTCCTAAGTATCTCCTGAGACTTGGTGAGACGGGCATGGCGACTCAAAGAGAGATACACCTTGTTTAAAATAACTGCAACAACAGTAATAACAGCCAGCATGTATTGAGCGCTTGATTCAGTTACTATGTGCTAAGTAAGTTACAGGTATTACTTACTGTGTTCTTCACAGTAGGCCTATAAAGGTACGACTACTATTATCCCTGTTTTATTCACAGGAAAACAAAACAACAAAAATCAAAGGCATGGAAAGTTAAGAAACTCACCAGAGTTCACCCAGCTGCTCCGAGTAAAGCAAAAATTCAAATGCAGGCTTTCTGACTGCACAGCCTTAAGTGAACTATTATGACAGACCACCTTTTTCCCAAATGACTGGTACAGCAGAAAAACTAAAAAAGATGTACACTTATTTGGACAAATAGGACCCTAAGGTCCAAAGTATGGCAGAGAGCTAATGGATGAAGGGTAAAGAGAGAAAAAGAAAAATTTCAATATTGTGGATGCATGATTCTCACAGCCGAAAAAGCTACACATCATCCTATCACAGACTGTGGGACTAGCACAGGGGCCAAGTATAGTAGTTTTGAGAGGGGACTTCAATGATGTTGGTGCCTGCCAAAAGTCTCACTCTCTAAAAAGTGAGCCTGACAAATTCTTGAACAATCTTCCTGACAATTTCAATGCTCAGTAGGAAGGAAACAATTATAGGAAACAATAAAAGGAGCAGACACTCTGAACTTATTTTAACCAGTAAAGAGACACTGCTTGACAAAAAGGAACAGGAATATGTAAAGATAACCTGGTAGAGAAATTAAGTGTGACTTACCTTCCTGTGGGATCATTGGACTGAAAATGACAAAGAATAAAAAGGTAGAGGTATTTCTCCCTCACTCGTAATTCTCCTCCCCAACCAAAACCTATTATGTACTGAACTCCTGGTGTGATCAGATGCACCCTGCATAGGGCGCTGGTCAGAAGTCAGCAGTGGGGTTTCTGGTTATGTAGGGCCAATGCGAGTGGGAAGGCAGCAGGAAGGAGTGTGCCTCTTACAAGCTGTGTGACTTTGACATGTCTCTTAACCTCTCCATTTCAAGTTTCCTCACCTGTAAAACGGGGATAATACTACCTTCTTCTTAGGGTAATAGTTAAATGAGACAGTGATAAAAAGCACTTAGCTCAGGGCCTTGTGTGCAGGTGGTAAGCACACAATAAATGTCAGCCGTTAATATGAATACTGTTACCTTGTAAGATATTTCTCTGTAGCACATTAACCTTGGGATTATCTCTCATTTTCTACAATGATCTGCTTGCTGTTACTCCCACCAAATCTTCAGGGCACATAATGCAAACCCTGACAGCAAAATAAGTAAAGTGATCCTGCCCTCATTTTCATGTTGATGTTTCAGGGCAATCCAACTGAACAACACACATTTACAAAGCCCTAAAATGTCACTGTGCTCGGCTGAGCTGGACAAGGGCAAAAGGGTAGTCTGAGTAAAAGACGACACTGCCTTCAAGAATTACATGATATCTTTTGGGAACAATGAGAAACTACCATTAATTTCCCCTAAATGAGCTGCAAAGGTTAGACTGAAACCCAGTTGGCAGTGACAAGTAATCCCCAAAACAGCCACAGAAACATGTCTTTGGTGTTTTCAGATGTCTTTGGACTGATCAATCATCCAGCGATTTTTAAGAAATGGATGACTCTCTGAGAACTGCACCTCGCAACAAATAGTGGATCTTATCTGGGCTGGCCTTTAAAGTCAGCCATTCTGGGTTGTGTACGTTTATTAAGAGCAGAATACAAGAAAAAAATTTAAAAAAAAAAGAAATGAAGCGTTTAAGCATGAGATGTTACAATACAGATAATGGGGGAGAAAATGCATAAAAGAATATCTTGTTCACCTCTAGCACATGAAGTGGTACTAGCTTAAGGTGAATGAGGAGAGCAAGCCTGGCTTGGAAATAATGGAAAGATTTTTTTCCCCCAAAATGTAAAGAGCTTTATTTACTTCTTCTTCTTATAAAGGTAATACATACTCAATGCTTAAAAAAAAAAAAAAAAAAAAACTACAAAAGTGTAAAAAATAAGGAAAATCATACATAATCTTCTCAGAGATCATCAGAGCATTTTGATTTTTCTCCTTCCAGACTCTCCTAAGTATATATTTATATCAATTACTTCTTTTTCAAATATGGGAATAACACCACACATGCTGTTTGACACTTTTTCCCCCACACTTCCATGGATCATACTCATCTTTCTACCTAACCCAGAATCCCAAAATCAAAGACACAGGGCAGTTTTCTGCAGGTACATTCCCTGACACCACAAGAACATGGAAAAAGGAAATGCAGGACACAAAACTTGGACTAGAAGACCCCTACGGTCTGTTACTGCTATCAGATTCCACAGGTCTACTCTGAGACTAGGCTGGGAACAGTAGAAAGTTTCTCAGGAGACGGGGCTACCTGCGGGGGAGGGCAGAGTTTATGCTCCCACAGCCTGCCCGGTCGTGGACCCCGGGTCTGCGGTATCACGCGCACACTGAGGCCCCCGCACTGAACACCTGACTCTGAAAGCCCTGCTGCCCAGCCACAGAGCCTCTCAAGCAATCTCCAGTGGGAGTCTGCAGGAGAGCCCCTCGGCTCACGGGGATCCTGGAGGACACACTCTCTGCCCCTGCACCCTGGACTCAGAATCGCTTGGGGTTGGTAATTAAGCAGTTTTGTTCACCATGTCACTTTCCCAAAGCACAGATTCATCACTCAGTCTAAACAGGAATACTAATCCACATTAACTTCTCACAACTTTGAAGGAGCATAAAAGTACCTTTGCTGAGGAAAAAAATTAAAAGTTGCCCAAAAGACAAATTTTATCTACTTTACAATTTTGCTTAAGGAATGTGGCGTAAAGGAGTGAGGACTACATCACCAGACAGTTTTAATGTGGGAACTCAAGAGAGCAGACTTAATATGTTGATTAATGGTCCCAGCTACAGGAAAAAAAGAAAAAGATGGTTGAAAAAAAATAATTAAAATTTAAAAATAAATAAAGATAGCTGATATGAGGAAACAGTAATTAATTTTCTACTATTCCTGGGCAAAAGAAAGGATAAAGCTAAGGAACTCCATTTTTCCTTAACCAAACTGTGAGTACAAAATGCTCCTGATGTGTGCAGAAAATACCTTAAAACAAAAAGTCAAGGGTCCACAAAATAACATGTGAATTCTGAACCTGTTAAAGTCCAGCAGGATCTAAGCTACAGTTAGCACCACACTCTATCAGGCAGAGGGGAGAGGACATGTAAAAGTAAAAGATGCATTAAAAAACTGAGTTCGTTTTATGTAATCTTTACTAGTAAATTACTAGTACTCTGTCAGAATCTTATAATAAAGGTAACTGTGCGTACACAATTGTACACAGTATGTACATCAAGAGACCATGTACAAACTAAGAGGAAAATGTCATACCTGGGGCGCTAACCTAAAGAGGCAGGGACTCCCCTGAGAGCTCTGTATGAGACGAAAAGGACAGAGAATGGGGTTTAGAAAGATAGAAAATAGTGAAACCAGAGCCTATGTCATCACCTGGAGATGGACTACTTCATTCCTAGTTATACTTTAGGTCTTTACTGCTAGTAAACTCTGTTTCACAAATGCTACTAGTGAAATTGTCCAAAAACAGAAGACGTGAATAATGTAGGTTCATCTTGAAGCTATTTAGATTAGATATTAACCACTGTTCACCAAGCCCCTACAATTTAGGCTAAAGCTTAATATCCCGTTGGGATCATTCACGTGTCAACATTTATTGCCTATTCTGTGCCAAGCAATGGTTAAGACGCAGGTACATAAAGAAGGTACAGTTCTTGCCTTCTAGTCTATAAACCAAACAGATAAGGAAATCAGTATTTACAACCATGGGATAAACGTATGACGTACAGCAATGCTCAACACACACTGAGTGGCTAAATCAATACTATAATAGAAGTGTGCACAAAAAACGGGGGCGGGGGGGCCTTCCGAAAGGACAGTTATCCCTCTGCCATAACACGGATGAACCTAACAGTTCACTATTTTGTATACTTATACACAGAAACCACCTCTTAAAGAATAAACAACTAGTGAATACCATAACATACAGGAGCTACCAAGGTTCATGACACAAAAATGGGGAGGAGAACAGCAGTCAGGAAAAACATTATCACTCATTTTACATAGAGTATTTTAATTCTTGCCCTCAGAAACTATAAAGACTATCAAGATTTGGAAACGAGACTGTACCAAACAATGGCCAAAGAAGAATCGTCCATTCTATGCCTTCTCTTTCGTCTGGTCACTCAGAAATATAATGTTATCTGTAAAGAAGCCAAAGCATAAACGTTATTTTCAGAACGCTTTCTCCATCTCAGTTAATCATTCCCCTCTACCACATACATATTTTAGTGCTATTCACTGAAAAGACTTTAGACAAATTCTCAAAATGTTATGTTCTTGCTATATTGCTTGCTATGTCCTTGAGAGGTATATACAATAGGCATAATGGAGCTAAAAGCTCGGCTTCAACCGTTTATCGACAACTCAGACCTTGTGAGAAAAGATGGGACACTTCTCATCTTCCCTGAAGACAGCTAAGGTCTTCTCAGCAACAACTTTCTACAAAAGAGCTAGTCACAGATTCTGACGCTTGCAGTGCCCAGACAGATGCCATGAAACCAGGGAGCGCATCCTCGCAGAGAAAAGGATGCCAGCATCCCAGTCCACAGGCTGGAGGGATGGAGAAAGGGCAGGGTTCAACAAACGGCCCCATCGCACAGACAGACTTATTTATGTTTTTTACGTCTGAACACTTACATAGAACACATTTTATTTTTAAATTTTAAAAGAGAATGAGTTTTATATATTCACTCGAGAAAATTTTTACTAATCAGTATCTCAGAGAGAACATTTTTATCCAAAAATATCAGACATTGCTCTTAAAATATTGCAGAAAGAGTTAGTTTAGGACAAGCAAAGGAAAAGAAGTAGTATCTCCCGTATAACACTGAAAGATCTACATTCTTAAAACTTTAGAATTATTCAAAAATGGTTGTTATATAGTAATTGAATATTTGTTGATGACTGTAGTCTTCTAAAACTAGAATGTTTTGGTACAGAATGGTTAGTATTTTAGAAGAGATTATCAGAATTGACATCACTGTGTAAAAAAGACAAGCGTGCCACCTGCTTGTGGTTATTTTTAAGCTACACTGATCCAAAGGAGAAAAAAATATGGCCTATAAAACAGATCAGCCAAATGAAAACTCTATTCCCTTCCATTCTAATGTCACTAAAGACCTGTTCAATTTTACTATTAGCCATAAACCTATGTTAACTGCTTAATCATTCATGCTAGTGAATACTGGTGACAAGAAAAAAGAAAAAGGCAGGTAATTTGAAATGCTTCTATTTGGCCTGGTTTATCACAATTCACACAATCCAAAATTTGCCCTCACAATAGGTTTACAGTGGAATATGAAAGTGTTAAACGCTTCATAAATACATGATCAATAGATTTTAAACTGTCAATTGTTTTATTAGAAAGCTTGATCTTCCGCTGCTGAAATCACAGGGGTAGTTCTATACCATATACAGGTCTAGAAAAAAATTTTTGAATAGGTAGATACATCTGGAGGCTTGACCCGAGGAGGAACAGGGCAGGCAGGAAGTAATTTACTGTCAAAACACTCAAGAATTATGAAAGCAAACTGGTCAGAAGAAACCTCATCTAAGTTATCAAGGTCAGTATACTTTCAAAGAAACCAGTAAGAAAATATACGATTATTATTTACAACAAATTATAATTTATCAATATGGCACAGTAGTTACGACAAACTCTGGAGCAAGTGAAAAGAGAAAGATAAGAGGAAAATCTGTCAATTAGGAGACTTAAGTTGTCAGATTTTTCGCCTCCAGAATTGTGAGAAAATTCATTTCTGTTGTTTAAAAAAAGAAAATGAGACACTTAAGATACATATAAACCATATAATATAATGTATGGACTGGTATTTATGAAGCAGTCAAAGAAATTTCAATACTATGACATCTGGTAAAAAAAAGTTTAACGATAATTTAATATTAGGTGTGATAACAGCACTATAGTTATGTTTTAAAAAGGAATCTGTATCTTTCAGAGATACCTACTGAAATATTTATGGATGATATAATATAATGTCTGAGATTCCCACAAAATAATCCAGGTGGGGGAAAAGGGGGCTGCGGCATAGATGAAATAATATCGGCCATCTGTTGATGATTGTTAAAGCTGCATGATGGGAGTTTTCGTTTCTTACTATTCTCTCTCCTTTTGTGTACGTTTGACATTTTCCATAATAAAAAAATTAATTTTTAAATGATATCTAATTTGGGCATACCTCAGAAGTTCATAAATATTGAGATACTACTATAATAAAAGTTCTTTTATTCCCATCTACTTATTTATCAAAACAAGGTTTCTCAGTTTTTATATCGATAAAAAACAAGAGAACAGAATGAATACTTAACTATTTTAGTAATTTATCCAAAAGGCAAAAAGTGCATCATCTATCTCATTAAGATACATTTTCAATAAAATTTTAGTTTGTAGACATATATACTAAAGTTGTTTTGGTCAATTATGTTCTAAAAACAACTGTAATGATAATCCAATTCAAGGAGAAACCTAACATTTAGAGCTCTACTGTTGCAGAATTTTTTCTAATATTTTAAAATTTCTATTTATGTATGTACTTTTGTTAGTTAATTGAATGAATAACAAAAGAGTCTTGACTATACAACGTATTAAGGCACACTTCTGAGGAGAAAATGAAATTGAAAAACAAGTTCAGAGAAAAGGGAATAATGTAAAATTTCCAAATGTTGAGGAGTGTGTATCTCTTTTAATGATGATGGATATCAAATTGCTATAATATTTAGATCCATTAATACCTTTAAGAGTAACATAATATTATATTAAAAAAAATTTAATGTCAACTTAAACATGTCCAAAGGGGTATATTATTTTCAAAATTCTTGTAGAATTTTCAGAAAAGTTTGAAAACTCTGCTCTAGAGGATATGTTCTTAACCTCCTGAAGCTTCGTGTGTCCATCTTTTCTATGTTGTTTTGTATTTTGTTTAATGAGAACAAAAGGAATTTAAAACAAAATCATCATGTTAAGTACCAAACAGGTCCTGAACAAATCTGCACAAATGTCTAATGCCACTCACTTTAGTATAACTCTGTCTCGACACATGCTTTTTCCCTGTTTAGGCCATGTCCTTCAAAGACACTAGATTAAAGGTTTTCTAAGTCCAAATAATAAGTACTGGCATAGACAGTTCAACTGATAAGTTACTTGTGAACTAAAACTGTGAGTACAGAGATAATTTTCTAAAGGAAAAGATAAATGTAGAAACCTGGAGCAAGCCCACAAACCTCACTTGGAATTCTCCTGGTGAAGTGCCTTACAATCTCATTAGCATCAGCACTAACAGCCTCAGGTAAAGTTACAACATAGCCAAGCTTTCAAAAAAGGAAAGGGGGAAAAAAAAAAAAAAAAAGAATAGTTATTATCACAAGAGCCTTACCAGCTATAATTGTTGTTGCTTGTCGTCTCACGTTATTTTTATCCATATATTCACCATAGTCTACTTTCCCTTCCACATAAATTCGAGACCTGATATAAATAAAATTTACAATTTTTAGTCTGGAGATTCTAATGTACTTTACAGGAGAGAGTCAGGTCAGAGAGGGTAAGTATACATTAAGGATGAAACAGATAATCATACAGAACCTCATTTTTGCTACCACTTCTCAAAATTCAGAATTAAGAGTACTGAAACAGGGAGTTCCCTTGTGGCCTAGTGGATTCCTAGGGAGTCCTAGCTCTAGGATTCCAGGCTTTCACTGCCAGGGCCCAGGTTCAATCCCTGGTCAGGGAACTGAGATCCCACAGCCACGTGGTGCAGCCAAAAAGAAAAAGTAGTGAAACAGAATGTGCACAGACGTGCCACACCTAGGAAAAAGGACAATGTTCTCATCCTTGAGCTCACTGTGGTCCTTATGGAAGTTAAAAAAAAAAAAAAAGCTGTTCAAAAGTTTAAGCCAAAATTAAAAAAAAAAAAAAAAAAAGCAACCTTAAGACCATGAAGAGTAACCTAGTGGCATCCTTAAATCTCTATGATTAATTTCCAATGTGTTATTTTCCGTCACCTCTGATTTTGGATTCTCTAACAGAGTTGTTGATCTTTTCATTTATTTTTTAGTTAGTTCCTTTCTATATTGAGGTTCATAAACTTACTCTCAAAAGACTTAGATTATTAAAATGCAAAATTTTCAGCTTTAGTATTTCACTCAGAGTTAATTACTAAGACTATACTGCACTCTCTAGAAGGCTGAACTAGAAGACAACTGTAACTCTGATTTCAAAGAGTAGAAAATGGCCATAATGACACCAATTTTCAGAGTCTAACACCACCAAAATGTACAATACAGAAAACAGACAAGACTGGTAAAATGACTGGGTGCCAAAGGGAACAGTCACACAGATTCATCCATCAGTAGGTGAAATTGCATATAGACATTTTCCTTGAAATTTCCTCTGTGTTTATATATATATATATGCACATATCATACATACATGACAATGGAGATACATATGAAGAAATGGTATGCACTTATTTAAAAAAAAAATTTTAGTTACTGCTGAAATTATTTTACATGAAATGTTTTATTTCTATAAAACAAGTACATTTCTAAACATACTATGACTACAACTGCTGTTAAACACATCCTTTTGTCCTTCTGTGGGTTTGGAAAAGATACTTTTTATATGTAATCAATCCAAGCATTCCAAAAGGGAACTACTAAGCTTACATAAAATTATCAAATATGAAATAACTGCTGTGAATATTACCATAATACCTCACTGTGTCAGGCTTCCAACATTCCAGACCCTCTGTTAGGCCATCATGTGATGCCAAGAGGCAAGACACCTGCCTTCAGGATCCCTGGCCGTGGAGGCATGGGAACTCCTAACAGCACTGCTGCACTTGCTCACATAGTACTCGATACCCTTTGCCTTCTCTCTTACCTCATCAGCTCCATTTAAGTACACATCCTCTTTGCCCTAAATTATAAGTTCTTAAAAGGCTAAACCATGTTAAAACCTTTGAATTAGTCACATATGGCAAGGCGCTATGTTTACAGTATTAAGCACTGAATGAATACCTCTTGGGTTAACACAGAGTAATTACTGGTACTACATAAATAAAGGAGCTATGCAGTCCATGAGAACACGTTACCAGTTTCTTAAACCAGCGGTCTCCAACCTTTTTGGCACCAGGGACTGGTTTCGTGGAGACAGTTTTTCCCTGGACGGGGGTAGAGCGGGTGGAGGGGGTGGGCGGGTGGCTCGGGCAGTAACGCAAGCCATGGGAAGGGGCAGGTGAAGCTTCGCTCGCTCACCCACCGCTCACCTCCTGCTCTCTGGCCCGGTGCCTAACAGGCCGTGGACCGGGACCGGTCTGTGGCCTGGAGGTTGGGGACCCCTGTTTTAAACCATTCAATCTGTAAGATCCTTCCTTCCTCAACTTACCCCTTTTTCACATACTGATACGCCACATCTCTCAGGCCTGGTCGGAATACTGAAATTCTGTGCCACGTGGTCTTTTGACTGACATCACCTAAATCACAAGAACAGGGAATGTGGTTACAAATGCAAAAGACAAATGCCAAAGGACAACGTGTCCCAGCAAAACCAATGCCACAATTTCTAAAAGAGCACAACAGAATTAGAGAAGGTCCTTTCTAAAAGTATCTAATTAGATAATTCACAATAAATAATGTCTATTTACTGCTGATAAAATTAAGAGCCCGGGCTTTTGTACTCACCCATTTGGTGTGTTTCATTTTCCCCTGATCGCCACATCTCATTTGTTGCTAGAGAAAATATTGTGACTGGGTTTTTTCCTTCTACCTGTCTCATGACAGGGTCCTGACCTACTCGACCAAGTAACTGCACACGATTCAGAGCTGAAAGGCAATGTGTAGATAAAATGAGACTGAGAGAAACGTCCAGGGAGGAACAGCTACAAACACTACTCCAACTTCAGTCTTGGCATTAAGCAAAACCCAAGTTCTAGAAGGTTTGAAAATAAGTTGAAGGGGCAAATAGACAAGAGATTAGGAGGGAAAAAGGACTGGCAAGAAAGGAGAAAATATTCAGAGGAAGTAGCCCTACAAAACAAACATTAAGTTCTTTATCTAAATTCTTCTTTTAAATACCTAAAAAAACTTATTTAAACTGTCTGTAGAATTAAAAGAACAAATCTGAATATCTTTATAAATACAAGGGACTATTTCTGTGAAACAACAGCTTTCACAAACATTCACTACTTCAGCCAAATAGCACATACCTTTGGAAGACTTAGATAACCAAACAGGACTCAAGGAAATTCTTTGGCAGGAAAGTGACAATAAGTGCGAGTAAAAACTGACTGGTAAAGGAAGAAGGGCCCAATTTACACGAGGCCCCTGCAGCCTGGTGGGGCAAGGCCAAGATCTGAGAGGCAAATATGAGTCAAGAGCGTGATGATTAACAGATTATAACCCAACGAATACACCTCTTGTGCAACACTGAGAATATTAGCATACTGCTATAAATAACACACTTTAAACTTGGAAATCAGCTACTACTTACATCTTTCGAGAACCAAACTGCCAGCTATTTCAGACTCATGTCTTACAAACTGATGAAGGACCTAAAGTGGAACAAATGAGTAAAACAGCTTTAATCCGGGGGAAAGGCAAATACAAACTTAAGACCCATTCACACGTGGTCACCATCTAGTCAGTAGCTCCTACAACATACATCCACACAAGACAAGAGGCGTGCCCATCACACAGAGCCAGGAGGACCATGCAAACACTTAAGGGCAGCCTACTGCAGAAGCCCACAGGTACAAAGGAGGTACTACACGGTATACCCAAGAGAGTTCATTTACAGTCCTCTCCCGCTTCTTTTGTGGCAATCTTCCTGATTATGGGGCCTCTGTGTTTGCACACAAAAGGTAAATAAATACATGTTGGAAAAAGTCATGCTTTCGACAGACCAAAGAAAAAAGTCTAAGATAAACAAAAATGGTTCTTTGATAAAGTGCAAAGATATGCCTGCCCAAATTGGTCTGTCAGACAAAGGGAATCACTGCCACGTAACAGCAGCACTCAGTGATAACAACACCTATTACCTGCTAACTGCTTTACCTCTCATCAATTATTCCTCAGACTAAATCTATAAACTATGTAAAATTACCACCACTTTATAGATGAGAAAAATGAAATTCAAAGAGAAAGAGTAACTTGCCCAAAATCCTCCAGGAAATAAGTGGCAAGTCACACCGAGATACCAGGGCCATCTGACCCCAAGGCTGCCGCTTTTCCCACTGCCCTCTGCTGCCTCTTTAAGGACATTCTGTGTAAGGGCTACTGCCAAGATACGAGGACACATCACTGGGAACATCTTGGGTTCAGAGAGCTAACCATTACACCAGAGAAACATGTGTCAAGTGGTGGCACTGTTAATAAGCGACCAATTAAAACAATACCCACTCCAGGGGTGGTACTTCTGGCTACGGAATCCTAGCGCTATGTCTGGGAACAGAGAGTGGGTAAGAAAATAAAAATGTGAGTTCCAACATATTAAAGATCAAACTGCTAACTGCTCCCTGTGTCATGATTCCAGAAAGGTGCTAATCTGAGTGCTCAGATGAGCCAGAGCTCCTAAGTTTCATGGAACAACAGTTTGCCTTATTGGGGGCACACAAAAATCAAGACCTACTGGAGGAGCAGAAATGGGGAAAGAATCAATTTAACTGAGATACTTTTTTAAATTAAACATTTCACTCTTTTATACACGGCTTTAAAGATATTGTAATACTGTAGAATCATGTATGAAGACAGGAGTAACTTTTCCATGCTTCACATTTCAACACATGAAAAAGTATACGTTTCAAAAGTACGTATAAGTTAGTACAGATCCAAGAATATAGGGCCAACTCTACAGCAGAGCGGGGGAAATGTAAACAGGTTTCACGGAGGAACTGCTTCTTCCTCATCTTCACAAGATGAGGAGTGACAGAGGTGTTCTAAAGGAGAATCTATAGAACTTGGTGCCCAGATGAGTTTAAGCGAGCAAAAAGGGGTCTAGGCTGGCTCAAGGCTGGCGAGGCTGACAGGAGATCAGGTGAGAAGTCTGACTGCGTGACGTGAGAAGCAATCCTGGACCTGGTAAACGTGTGGTAATGCTGAGACTTCACCTGCTCTCCTCAGCACAAGGAGGCAGGGCGGGGTGGGGAGGCAGGCTGACAACACCTGAGGCACGTGGTCAGAAAAGAAACCACCTGACTTACTAAAAATAAAAAAAAAAAAAATTAAAAAAAAAAAAGCTGGAACAACGGTTCTCATAGTCTGCAGATCAACAACGACTTTCGATGCTCTCATAACTGATCTACGTGCAAGTAGCTCATGTTTTTAAAAGTAATTCCCATGATATATGTGAACACACTAGAAAGGTTTCGTTTTGCTTTAGGGAACATTATTTACCCAAGTAAAATCTGTCCCCAACCCTCATGTCAAATAAGCACACCAAGGTGTGTGGGCTCAAAGGACTTTTGCCTCTGCAGGCAAAAGCCTAAAGAAATTTGATCACTACGGCTTATACTAACACACCCCAACACTAATACAAAGAAGTGATTACCTGCACTACAGGTCTTCGAAACATGGCTTCTATTTCCTTTTCTTACAATCTAACCTTTAACCTGTTCCTGAAGAAAAAAGAGATCAATTAAGTCCTACAGCAAGAACATGAATTCACTGAGTCCTAAGTGCCTAACTGCATCCACGACTTTTACGCAACCCGCCTTGCGACCGTATCGCGTCAACAGCCCTGCACAGGGGACGGGAAGGATTCCCTCCTGCTCCCAGAAAGCCCCTCTCGCACCTTCATGTCTCTTTGATCCCCTTTAACCTCCTCTTCCTCCAACCCACACCAAAAAATCCTGATTCCATCCCCATTTCCGTTCCACTGTCTTCTCAAATTTTATTAAAATGCAAGTTCCCTTCGGGCAGGGGCTTCTGTCGGACTTATTCACTGGTACACCCAATACCCCTAAAACAGTTCCCAAGACATAGTAAAGGCTCAATAAATATTAAAATGTTAGCATGGGGCTTCAATCTGAAACGTGTGGCCGCAAAAACTACCGCCTCCAGCCCCGTCAGCAAAGACCAAGGAGATCCCTGGGCTTCGCCGCCTCCCCGCCGAGATGTGCGGGCGCCCCTTCTCCAAGATGACGCTCCCAACCAACAACATAGGGGAACTGAGAGAGGCGACGAAACCACGGAGTCCTCTGCGCGAGTGAGAAGACAAGGTCCACACACCGACACAGTACCGCCTCCAGGACCCACGCAGAGCCTTACGCACACCTAACGCAGGACTCGGGCCTTCCACCCCTTCTCCCTCCCTCACCTGACGCTCAGGCTCCTACAGCCTCCAGGAAAGAAATCATTTCCGGTTGCTCCTGGGACGCAAGACTCGCGAGAAGAAGGAGGAAATAGAAATTCCGCTGCGTGCGTCGTAGAAATGAGGCCGCCCGGCGCCGCAGGAAACACGCCCCCTTAACGCGGTAGTTCCGAGAGCTTCCTTCTGGGCGGGAGCGAATGAGTCAACGCCGCCAAGTGGTTCAGTTAACCTATTTGCAAGTTTCTAGCGAAGTGAAATTACTATTTGGAGAGGTTACCGGCCCGGCCCGGGACTCGGCAAGGTGGACGAAACAAAGGATAGCTGTGTCTCTGGAAAAAACTAGAAAGGTTCAGGCGTCCAAAAGCAAGAAGAAAAAAACGAAACAACAACAACAAAAACAAACAAAAAACGGAAAAAGTAGTGGCGAAAGAGCCGAAAGCGCAAAATTTAAGGGTCACCAAAAAAATGGGAATCAAAGTAAGTAGTAATGCAATGTTTTCAAAAGTCAGAATTAAGGCAAAAAATTCGTGAATAAAACATGAAAATTTTTATTAAATACAGTATCTGAGCCAGATAGGATCCTAAGGCACCAAGAAAAACGTGTGCCCCTATATACAAGTTTTTATGTATTTAAAAAAAACTTTCCAAGAACATTAAAGTACTTGAAGAAATATTGAACATCTGAAAATTAGGTGTATTAAAACTAACAACATTGCTTTAAGTTTAAATATTTTGCTTATACCAAAAACATAATTTTACCTTCCTGGCTTTAATAGAAGTCTACTTCTTTGCTTACTTTATTTCCAATTGCAAGAGTTGCCATGCCTGATCATTTTTCCTGAGGAAGTGGCATTAACTTCAGCTTACTGATCTTGCCTTTATTTAGAATTCTTATATTTTGTTCATTGTGGATTTTTCATTAATTTTAATATCTTAAAAATATTGCATTAAAGTAGCATTCATCTTGAATGCTGGGTTTCTTGGCCCCCCTTAAATTTTGTCTCGTTCCCCCTAATCCTGGCCTTGGTAAGGAAGAGGGGAATGGAGTCCCATAGACTGCAGAATACAGGCCAGAGGGAACCTCCCCAGGCCTGTCCATCACCTGGTCCTGGCACTGTCCAGCTTCTAGAAAAGGTACCCTCCACATCATTCTAATAAGGAAATCTCCTCCTCAGGACCCTACTTAAAACCTTTCAATGGCCCATTCTTGCCCTAAAAGGAAAGAACACGAACTACTTCATGTGGTTTCCAACACATACCCTAACCCGCTCTTAAGAGTATGACTTACTAGTTGGTATATTTCTTGATGCTTACCTCTGTTTTACTTCCACCTTCAAGATGTTTAGTCCTGGAAACATACCATGTTACACTGCCTTCAGGCCTTGCACAGGCATTAATCCCACACTCCATTAATCCCACACTCCACTGTGTTACTACTGTAACATACCCTCTGATGATTTCCTATTTAAAAATCCTATTTCCACTTGAGCTGTTGAGTCAAGTGAAAAACCGAATTCACCCTTTCCTTCAAAGCCAGTTTCCCTCTTCTAAGCTCCTTGTTTGTTTTAATGGTACCAAGATTCTCCCAGACTTGAACTTTGGAATCATCTTTGACACTTCTCACTGATCACCTACATCTGTTTCATCCATATCCAATCACTTGGCCCTAAAAGTTCTATCTTCATTAGGCCACAGATCTCTCCCTCTTTCTTTCTGCTCACAAACACTTTGGGGTAAGGAGTGTGGAAAAGTTTGTTTAAAAATAAGAAAGCACCATGCAAATTGAAAGTAGACACACCTTTGGCAAACTTTTATAACCTTATGAATAACATCTCAGTGGAGAATCTGGGCTAATCTGAATTCTCTCTCAGACAGGAGTTACCAATACACGTTCTCCTTAGACTGTTGGCTGGAGAAATTTGCAAGTGCTGTTTTCTTTGACAAAGAAAAACATATTAAGATGTATAATGTCATGGAAGAACAGAGTTAAAACATTTTCTTCTGTCATCAAATAGATCCTCCTTCACAATATGACAAATACTTCAGCGTTGCTTTACTCTGTCTTCAGCATCAGAAATGCCCTTTCCACATACTTTCAAAATTCTCTGCTCAAATCATCTTTCCTTTGTTCTTCCATTTCACTTTCTTTACACACTCAGGCTATCTTGTATTAGAATTTAAATGCCCATGAAGGTGCCTCCTCTTCCCCATTGATTGTGAGCTCTTAGAGAAGAGGGACCTTGTTGTGAATATCCAGTTGGCAATTATGCTTTAAACAAGAACAGGCCACAGGCCAGAACAGAGAAATAGAACCTAGAAGGATACTCAAATAGGCCTGAAATTAGAAAATTAAAAAAAAAAAAAAAGAATCTAGAAGAGTAGCTGAAATGTATTTTTTAATTAAACATACCACTTTTACAAGAATTTACAATTTTCATTTTGGTGAGGAATTCCTGAAACCTCTTCATGGTGTGCATATACCTGCACACACTCTAACATAATCATAAACTTTCTGTAGTTCATCCATGGACCCAGAAAGTACCTTCCCAATGCTGAGAAGTGGTGAAAGCATCATGGCTTTAATCAGTTACAGTTACCCCTGGCAACAGTGGAATAATTCAGGGCTTTCATCCTTTGCAAAGCTAGCTGAGAAAGAGACATGTCTATCATATATGCCCAAGTCCACAAAGTTATCTTTGGCCTTGCCTTTTTTTTTTCCTTATGTTAACAGATCAATTTTAATTCTAGCACCTGAAGCTATACAAGGGTGTGCATTATAAACTTCATGGAACTGTTGTACACATTCAATAAAGTGACAACTGTGCAATACCACTTAGTATCTCAAAATCAGGTACATACTTTGGAATTGTTTAAACACAATCCACAGAATTAAAAACAAAATCAGAAGTCATCCACAGTTATACTAATTGCCAATTAAAAGTTTTATCACTTACTACTTGATATAATAGTCAATATCTAGTAGGGGATATTGGAAGTGATTTCAGATTCTCATACTGTTGTACTCTGTTGGGAAGGTTTCTTGAGTAGCTATGTGACTGGGCAAAGGTGGGTACAACTAGGACCAGAACAACATGTAAGGTTCTACCACAGTTTCTGTAGTTTTCACTTTTTTTCCTTTGTCAGTGAAAAGTGAACAGTAAGAATTAAATGCTTATCTTTACATATACACAAGGTATGCTGTGAAAGCATATTTGCTAAAAATATGGAACGCTTCACGAATTTGCGTGTCATCCTTGCGCAGGGGCCATGCTAATCTTCTCTGTATCGCTCCAATTTTAGTATATGTGCTGCCAAAGCGAGCACTGGCCTTGCCTTTTTCCCCCCCTAAATTAAAAAAAGTCTCAGCTATAGGCATCAAGTGGTAGCAACCAGGGTTGGCAATGCTTTCTCACAGATAGGAAGCTTTGGACAATTTCAGTGCTGTAGAAGAACGTTTTTTAGATATTTTAATCAAGTTTTCACTTTGCTTTTAAATCAGTTTTTCCTCAAGCCTCATAACTATTGGAAAATTACAGCACTTATTACTTAAACTGATTACTATCATGTTTTACATTGATTCAAAAGCAATTTTAGCAATACTCCATAGTTACTATGGCTATTTTTTTGTTAATATTTTTTTGAATTTTTGAATTTTATTTTATTTATTTTTTTATACAGCAGGTTCTTATTAGTTATCCATTTTATACACATCAGTGTATACATGTCAATCCCAATCTCTCAATTCATCCCACCACCACCACCATCCCCGCCATTTTCCCCCTTTGGTGTGCATGTTTGTTCTCTACATCTCTGTCTATTTCTGCCCTGCAAACCAGTTCATCTGTACCATTTTTCTAGGTTCCACATACATGCGTTAATATACGATATATTTTTTTCTCTTTCTGACTTACTTCACTCTGTATGACAGTCTCTAGATCCATCTACGTCTCTACAAATGACCCAATTTCGTTCCTTTTTGTGGCTGAGTAATATTCCATTGTGTATATGTACCACATCTTCTTTATCCATTCATCTGTCGATGGGCATTTAGGTTGATTCCATGACCTGGCTATTGTAAATAGTGCTGCAGTGAACATTGGGGTGCATGTGTCTTTTTGAATTCTGGTTTTCTCTTGGTATATGCCCAGTAGTGGGATTGCTGGTTTGTATGATAGTTCTATTCTCAGTTTTTTAAGGAACCTCCATACTGTTCTCCATAGTGGCTGTATCAATTTACATTCCCACCAACAGTACAAGAGGGTTCCCTTTTCTCCACACCCTCTCCAGCATTTGTTGTTTGTAGATTTTCTGATGATGCCCATTCTAACTGGTGTGAGGTGATACCTCATTGTAGTTTTGATTTGCATTTTGTTAAATTTTTTAAAAAAATCAACCTGACAGTTTTTATGCAATTCAAGATTGACATTTTGGTTCATACAGAGATTTTTAAGATACCTAACTGTTCAGGCTGAAATGTTGACATTTATCCTTCAGTGTTCATCTTTCTACAGCTTTAGATAAATAGCTTCTATAAATTGGCAGATGTGTTAGAGCTTAGTAAAGCACAGTAGTATTTCTTTATAAGATTTCTTTAACTCAAGATTGTCTGTTGGCACCTTAACGTCAGTGTTCACGTTTAAGAAACAGAACTTCATGACTGAGGATGGAGCTTCTCACTGAGGCCAGGGGTCAACTTCCAACTGAAATGGAAGGGATTAAATCCCGAACCCATTGAGGATCCAGTCCCTCTCACACTCAGTGTCTGTGCAGCTGCCTGCTCTTTTGGTGACTTCCTGCTACTGTGGAGCCCAGCAGAGAGAAATGGAGAGAAACCAACAGTCTGGCATCGGGTCCATTCAGGTGCTAGAACAATCTTTGAGGAACATGGTAGAGAAGGGGTCGTAGGTCCTACTAGTAGTTGTCAATGCCTAAGAAGAAAAGTGTAACCACAGAATTCTGGGCTATACATTGCATACTCTTAATAATATACCTGCTTATAAATCGCAAAGTGTGGTTGACCTTGCAGCACTGTACCACAAGGGACATGGCTGGTGTCAGGGAGGCAAGAGATAAATTAACTCAGTTTTAAAACCTGAATAATCAACTATACTCCAATATAAAAAAAATAAAAATTAAAAAAAATACATAAGAGTACAGGGGGGAAAAAAAACCTAAATAAAGACTCATTTTTTAAAATGTCATTGGGCAATACAGAGCACTATACCCCACTTAATTGCATGGGAGAAATTGCTACTCCAAAACAGAAGAATGACGTGATGGTTTGTTCAATGATTTATTCAATTTTAAAAACTTCTTAATTTGCTTTTAAAAATTAAGGGAAAAGAAGAAAACAAGGCAGCCAAAAAGCCTACAAGCCATGAAGAGGCTAACGTCATTAATATGACACAACTAGGAGTTCTCAAATGCCTTTACGACCAACATTATTTTGTATCATAGCTTGGCCATTATTAGCTTTTAGGGCCGTGAAGCTGGGCCTTAAAGCCAAGACCTGTTAGTACCAGCCTATTGAATGCTCTCTCCTATCTACTCATGGTTTCCAACATAAATTTCGTATTCTTTGTTAGTTACATATTTATAAAGAAGAGTGCTTTACTCATATTTGGCTTTGGACAAGATAAAAACCTTTATTTACAAACATTCTATTTCTTTAAAAATATATATACAGAGTAAAGGATTTGGATAAAATAAGTTAAATCACAGGAAGCAAAGCCAACTTCTGTTAAAATCAAGGAGAAATTGGTGACAGCCAGAGAATCAGAACCAGTTATAACAGTTACAAGAGGCTCAAAGCAAATAGATTGAGGGACAACAAACCACATCAAATTTCCCTTGAACCCTCTACCCAGTGGTTTTGTTCCACAAGTTAATAGCCAGCTCAGAAATTTGAAGTTATGTAGAGTCTTATTTCTACCCACCTCATATGATGGTGAAGTCATTTACTTAATAAATACAATATCAGAGAAAGGGATTGGCTCCATTCAGAGAACGCAGTAGGAAAACTACTTGCTCAAAGTGGCTGAAAACTCCTTGAGGAATAAAATCATCTAACCTGGGAAATGTTGTTGAAATCCAGGCACACTTTCTTGTAAGCTGTTACCTCAACTCAAAACGAAATTGAATTCCTTTCTGTTTGCCTGGAGAGTCCCTGGGATCCTTGATAGGTAGGTAGGCAGCCCCATAGTCCACAGGCTGCACAAAGGGCTGCTTTCAGTTCAGAGGTCCATGCTTTCCCATTGTGCATCAACACATCTGAGAAGTGAATGAACTGTTGGCAGGTGGTGTTAGGAATGTAGCAAGAGAGAAGAGAAATGGCTACCAATGATAGTACCTACAACCATTGCTGCTAGGAAGTCTTGATAGCTGTAGGATCTTGGCTAAAAATGCTAAATTAGGAGTGGCTTTTGAAATCTTTGGGCACCCAAGTCTGTTAGTTTCTCCCTTTACAAGAGAAAGGTTGACACAGTTGGTATCTATTTTGGGGATAAAAGGTGAGTTGGTGTGAAAGGAGTTCTTATGGGGAAGACTGCCCCCAGGTGAAGCTTGAAGACTTGGCACTCTTTCCTCCCACCAGGCGTTTGGTGCTTCTTGATCCCGTGGGGGTCCCAGAGACCCCAGGGACACTGTGGCATTCCTTGGGGGACTGGGCCTGCTGGGCTTCTTTCAGTTCCCTGGAATTAAAGAGGAAAAATGTACGTTACTTGGTCCTAAATTAGAGATAATATTTATGATCAAAACTGATATAGATGTGGCATGGACATACATACACTACCAAATGTAAAATAGATAGCTAGTGGGAAGCAGCCACATAGCACGGGGAGATCAGCTCGGTGCTTTGTGACCACTTAGAGGGGTGGGATAGGGAGGATGGGAGGGAGATGCAAGAGGGAGGAGATACGGGGATATATGTATATGTATAGCTGATTCACTTTGTTATAAAGCAGAAACTAACACACCATTGTAAAGCAATTATACTCCAATAAAGATGTTTTTAAAAAATTAAATTAAAAATTTTCTATAAAGTGAAAAAAAACTGATATATATTTTTCTTTTTATTTCAGTATTTATAGAAACAAGCCTGAACTATACACGGAATAGAAAATTAGCTCCTGTGATTATCTTAAAAAATGGCTAGCACACACGTGCCTCAACACACAGCAGGCTCGGCTTACTGAATTCTACTGATTGGGGCATAAATGGTCTTTAAAATTAAAGAAAAATAAGAGAACAACTCTAGAGGCTATATATGAAAGCTCCAGGGGTCTGCAAAGCACAACCCATGGGTCAGATCTGGCCTCCCACCTGTTTCTGTAAATAAAGTCTTACTGGAACTCAGCCATTCCCATTCATTTGTATATGGTCTATGGCCACTTTCACATCACTCCAGTAGAGTTGAGTCGTTGCAGCTAAGATCATATGGCCCACAAAGGGTGAAATACTATCTCGTTCTTACAGAAAAGTATGCCAACCCCTGGTCTAGACAATTTCAAAAAGCAAAAAATTATTGAGTTGCTTATTAGGAAGGATTACCTGACTAAAGGCTCAGTTAGAACTTCCACAACTCATTGCCAAGAAATCATTTGGGGGACTTTTCAAACTAATCATTTTAAGATGGGTTGTGCATCCAAAAGAAACTGGACCTCTAAGTTTATTCTAGACAAGGACCATTTTTCATCTGCTTTTATATTTTCAACAGTTCACAGTATGTAATAATTACTTTAAAATGCCTTCAGAACCGTGCTCAAACATCACTTCCTGACCTTTATAATACCAAGCCCACCCTATCTAATTAATTAATTTGTTAAATGAAGGAATAGATTAATAAATAAATGCATGCATGAATACAAGCTTACATGCATAAGTAATAGAACTGCTTCCTTTGGCTTGGAAAAATACCTCTTTCTCTAAACATTTGCCAAGACAGAATATCTGCCTGCCCCCAAGACTTAATGGATTTCTAATAGATATCTTCCCTCTTTAACTATGGTTATCTTATATCGGGTGATCATCCACCAGTTACTTTAAAACTCTTGTCACTCAGAATCCTGCTAATTTTTCTTTACCAGTTGTATTTCTTTGTATTCATTTGCATTGACTGGAATTTTCTCTCTCAAGCCGTCTAGTCACGGAACATCCAGCCGCTTGTTACAAAGGGCCCCATGCTACTAGCCTCTTTGTGGGCAGGGGCCCCTGTGTCATACTGTTGGATTCCACTCGAATCCATAGAGAAGACACATCAGACCAGTCATGTCACTGTGAGTAGTACATAAATAGATTCTTTCTCAACTCCAGCATCCAAAATCTACCTTTCCAGTGTGGCTGTCTTGAACTTTTCCAAGTTCAACTGCTGCTGAAGCTCTTCTGTTTTCCCCAGGGAGGGACAGAGAACTCGACTTTTGGCCAGAGCTGCTGCAGAAGGTCTCTCTGCTGGATCGGGGTGGATCATGTTCTGACGAGGTAGGACCAAAAAGGAGGAAATAGAACATTCACTGTTGGGAAAAATCTCCCCACCCAAGCCAACTCCAACCCAGCTTCTGCTGGTGGATTTTGTGAAACGAGCTTCTCCTTTGTGCAAAGGAAAGAAATAAATGAAAACTTAGCTCCACCTGGGACAGGAATATCATCCTTATCTGGTAGCATCAGTCATCCATACCTTTGAGTTGTCCTTAAGTATCATATTTTAGAGCTGGATGAATGATGAACCAGCTTAATTGCCTTAATTTTAAACAGGAAGAAACTGAGGTCCTGAGATAAAAAGTGGCTTGTCGAAGTTATTGACAGGACCAAGACTAAAACTCAGGTTACCCAACTCCTAGTTCAGCTCACTTTCTACCATAACGTGCTCATTTTTCACTTAAAATTAATTAAGGATATCCCACCATGACAGTATTCCTACAGCATTTATCTTCAGATAGAGGATGTGTATAGCCTATAATGACTGGAATACAGTAGAAAATACCTAATATACGGAAATTAGTAGTGTCGAATAATGAAGAAAACACTGACCCTTCCATTTGGGGAGCAACGTTCAGAGCCAGCTCCACCACTTATTATGTAGCCTTGAGCAAGTCACGTACCTTTGCTGAAACTCAGTCTCCCTTTCCTATATTTAGGATAGCGATATTCACCTTCTGGACTATTGTGAGAATTAAATGAATTAACATATGCGTATTACCTAGCACAGGGACAGCTTTGAGGTACTCAGAATCAACTAAATCTAAGATCAATTTACACATAGAAATAGGTGATTAGACTATGAACAGAAGACCACTGTGAGGAAAGGTTTGCCTTCTTTCAGGAAAGCAGAAGTGAGGAAGGACAAGTTTGGAACTAAATTTGAAGTGTTCAGGTAAACTGTGAAACTCAAATTTAATCTCCAAGAGAGTAGATATTTCTAAGGCTATTTTAGGGATTCTAACCAATCCTGTTCCTTAAGCCATGAAGTAAGTCTTACATATACATTGCTTTTCTAGTATAATTCTAGCTTCTTGACAGTGTAGGTATTTTTGTACCTCTCTTTGTTTCAACATAATACCTTCCTTTCCTTGTCCCTTCACATACTCAGGTGTCATTAAGGACAAGGAACACATAGATTCCTAAATTAACATTATGCCTTTCTTCTGCTCAAATAACTGGTGGGATTGTCAGTTATCATCAATAAAGTAACTTATATTTCCTCTATACACGCAAAATTCAATTGTTTGAGTAATATCACTGTTACCATTGACTGTAGTTAAAACCCTGAAATAGGAGCCTAAGAGCAGGTTTGATTTTGGAGTTAATCAATTATCGAAAGTGAAATACAAGTCAAGGAGCTGCTCTGAGTCTTGGTTTCCTCATCTGCCCACCTCACAGGGTTATTGGGAAGGGTAAATGAAAAATACAATAGGATTTTTAAACTATAACAACAGGTTTTCATGATATGCTCTAAGTTTCCTAGAGAACCTTTCAGTCTGTCCTGTTTTTTCTGGGCTTCCTCGTCATGTTTCCTTTCCCTTCTGTCAGTGGCACCACTATTTCCCTTTTCCCACCTATTTGCCATTACATTTTTTAAAAAACAGACATTTCTATCCTCTCTTCATTTCATAAGAGACACCACCTTGAGTAGTTGGTGAAATTCTTTGGAGAGCTCCTGAGGCATATCTGGAAGGTTCCCCTCTCGGATGTGATGCCACGCAGCACCGTTGGTAGGTAATGACTCTGCTCCCGCAGCCAGTGCAACGGTCAATCCCAAGGCAAATATGTCTGCTTTAGGAAGGTGCTGATAATTCTTCAAAACAGAAGACACGAAGGCCAGTTAGTTCGCCAAGTGAAATGAGTCTAGACTAAAACATAACTGGTAAGAGAGATTCATTTGAATGCACATGAACTTAAACAGACGCAGTGGGCAAGGTTATATCTGCTGTGGTTAGTGGTCTATCTCTAGGGAAGACAGGACAGAGCACAAATCCACTTGATTAGCACTGCCCTGCCCCAAAGAGTCTGAGGCAGAATCTCAGCACCATTTTGCTCTCTCAGGCTCAAAGAGGCTTGAAGCATAGGTTGGCTGATCACAGATAGGAAAGACTCCTCTTTTTCCCCCCTGATTATTATCCTGTAGAAAGTTATATCCTTCCTAGGCCAGACTCACAGACATCTTAGAAGGTGAGCAATAACTGAAGGTCATTCCAATGACCAAAGCTGGAGGTGCTATCAAAAGGATAGTAGCATGATGAAGATGGGTTCGACCAATAACGGCTTCCTTCCTACTAGGAAATCCGTAAATTTAAGAATTCTAAGAAGTATTATAAACAGTAAAGGACCTTCATGAAAAACAGTAAAAATTTAGATTAATCCGTGTTTGAGCCATCTTTCCCCATGCTTTTTTTTTTGCAAAAGTTTCTCTCCTATCTTTGGTCTCCATTCTGGATAGAAAAAGGATAATATAAATTTAAATTATAAATATATACTTTTCATTTCTTGCACTGTCAACGTTCATTTGAGACTCAGAATGTTCAATGGATTATAAAATACCCTCCGTTTCCCTAATCTATACCTCTTGCAAAATCTCATTAGCCAGGAAGCGACTATCTCCCTCTTCCACTTTGGGCTTGCTTATTGATGTCACATGACCCAAGTCACCTAAAAAAAGAAAAAAAGCAGTAGAGTTCTTTAAAAGCATGTCTTTCTTAAAACTGGAATAAACGGAGTAGAGTCGTCAGCATAAATTTTATAGGATAATATTATACCAATCAGGTTACAAGACAGACTCACCAATTTTATACATCACATTGGCAGAGAGAAACCAATCAGCTTCATTTTCAATCTCTTCTGGGACTACTGGAGAGTCACTTTGCATCTTATGACATATGAAGATGTTACCTGAAAAAATACAGAATTGTCATTAAGTAATGAATCCTAAGCTTTTTCACCTGAGATTCTTTTCTGTAAATAACATTTCAGTCACCCTCCTTTTCTGTGTGCATGTAACAAGACTGCCAAGGTTTCCTTTCTTCCATGGAATCTCTCACACTACTTCTGAACAGCTGAGTGACTGATAATACCTATTTCAGTGAAACTTAAACCTCAAACATGCTCCATCCTCTGAAGAGGCTGGTGGCCTCAAAACAAAGAAATAAAACCACAAAATATCACAACATTTCCTCGCATTTCACATTAATGAGTGCCTAAACCATTCATTTCTGCTCACTTCGATCAGGGCTGAGTTACAAAGAGTAGAGCACTAGCTGTAAAAAGTCAGGATGCAGCCAATATGCTGTCATTTATCTATGCGGTAAATTAAACACTTATCTTCATATTTTTGCTTCACTATCTGGGAGTCTTTACTCTCTGTCCTCTAGGCCCAGGGGGGAAATGGTTAAAGCTCTTTAACTGAAATTTGGGCAGGGGAGGGGGAAAGGGGAACTGATGAAAGGGATTCTGCCAGCAAACAGCATCTTTGACACTTGATAGGCATGCACAGATTCTGACAACAGTGGGGAAAGAACTCAATACGGCCAGAGGAACAGAGGAGAGCTGTACTGACTAGGTTTGATGTCCAGGTGCACCATGCCAGAGCTGTGGATGTACTTAAGCCCAAGGGAAATCTGTAGAAGGATGTCTTTGAGTTTGCACTCTTGGAAATGATTGCCAGACTTTGTGTTTTCAGATATAGCAGCTTGCAAGCTCCCACCTGGGAAAGAAAAACAGAGAGTAGCCCCGCAAAATGAGAGAAAAGGTATGAATCTTATAAATGAAAGCATAGTACGTATTCAATAAATTCCTCATGAGTGAACGCAGTCCAGCAAGTATACATTGCTTCAGTGTCAGTTTGAAACATGATATCTGCTCCCTGTCTATACCACAGACATATTGGAAAGAGGAATTAAGGGCCTTTAAAGAGGAAAAGAAAATGCCATATCCTAGGTATCCAAGATGTGGCCCTATTGCTTTGAGTATGCCCCAACTAACATTTTAAAAGTTTTACCTAGCTATTAACCAGAAGGCCAATCAGGCCTAGTCATGTAGCTACTATGGTGTTGATGAATAATTCCATGTTGGTATCAAGCTAGTAATTATAGGCCATTAGTAATTTTAATGTAATTGACTTCAAGTTTCATTCCATTAAAATATATATCATGAAATAAGAACATGTAATGATTGCTGACCCAAGGAAAATATAAAACCTCCATATACACCTAAACCCTATTTGAGCCACCGTGTTTGTATATCAACTGTTTATCATTGTTATCAATAAAAAGATATTATCAATAAAAAGATAAGGGCCCAGCTCATCTGAATACCTGATCTTAGATGCCCCTGTCCTAAGGTGTTAGAATGCTTCTGAACCCTTTGTTTCATTAATTAGCATTTGTTGGCAGCCTCTTCAGTCAAATTAGAGACTCCTGGGACCCCCTGTCAGTTAGAAAGCCCACAGCTCCACCCTCCAAGTATGTATCAGAACAGGAGGATCTGAGATGGTAACTGTACTTTTAAGGAAATTGATATTTTAAAGTATCCTACGTAAAACTGAATTTAAAGCTTGAGCTGCCATGTTAAAATAAGTTCAGAAAGGAGAATTCAGCCCCTTTCAGAAACACAAAAAGGGCTAAAGTAAAGGTTATTTTTTTTTTCCTCTGGGAGTCTTCTTAGGAAAGAACTTATGGACTGTCAAAGACATTCATTAAAAAGGAAGAATAAGTAAAGAAAGAGTGCGTGTGCTTGTTAAAAATGCAGTCACCTCAATACTAAGTTTGCGGATAAGGTTATGAGCTGCGACAAAGCCCCCCGGGTCCCCACTAGCTCGGTGTTCTTTTAGGACAGGGCCCACAGCTCATTCGTCTTCACTGTGCCAAGGTCTGGCACGTAATAAGTATTTTCTGAACTGAATGTCTATTCTGGCAACAGAGGGAAAAGAAAGGCTGAGTCAAGGACCCTACGAAAGGTATGGAAAGAAAGAAGCATCCTAGGTTACTTAGGATCCACTTAACATGTTCCTTTAAGATTATAAGCAGAGGTATTTCTAATCCCCTGAAGAGCTACAGATATGTAGTAAGGGTAACTAGACCAGTACTAGCAGCACTTGTAGTTACTTAGAATCTGTATAGGTAATATTAAAGATAGCCAAGAGGTCATTAGAAGAGTAGAAGTTACTGGAAAGTACTCATTTATATGACTGTATTAGAATATCCTTATTTTGCTAGAGCTAAAGCGATTGTCCACACACTCTTATAGAAGAGCATAGTTAACTGTTCTTTACTAAATAGTACTAACAAGGAAGTATGTGTTTATAGACATAGCAATACTGAATGAACTGTAAACTTAATCCCTCCTAATCTCACCCAGCTGCCCTGGAGCCTTAGCTCTGTAACCCAAGGTACCCCCCACTGGAGCTGGCTCCTGCCAGCACGGTGCCCTAGGAGGAAGCAAGCCAGCTCCTGGCAGCTCTTTTCAAATCACCTTTGTGAGATGACTTGCTGAATTCCTTCCTTTAGATAAAATAAAGATACTCGCCCTACTTGGCCGGAAAAAAAAAAAAAAAACTTAAGAAAAAAATATCCACGTTTTCCTGTCTGCTCGCGAGGCCTGACAGACACTGAAACAAATAAATAGCAAATGCCTTCCAACAATGAAATGCAAACAGCAGAGCAACAATTCAACAGGATATTGTGTTCATATGTTTGTATTCTCACAGTCTTGATTTTATGTTGCTACCAACGGCACAAAGCATACTTTTCTGCTGGTAAAGTCGTTCCTTATTTGGTGGAAAAATATAACCAGTATTCGTGGTGTTCCACAGAAGACACAGACTTCTGGGTGTCACATCACTTGAGCAAGTGTGAGAACCACCGTTCTAGGGGAACATGCCCTGTAAAACTTCTGTGACAGAGACGCCAAAAGAAAATACTGCCTTTAGGGAGAGATTAATCATCCAGTCCTGAGTCGGTTAGAATCCTGGTTGTTGCAGAATCAGCCTGCTACCGGAAAACCTTCAGATTTCTGAGGCTGGCCCAGGGGTGGCTTGTAGGGGATCTTGGCTAGGGTGGCAGAGGAGGAGGGAACTTTTGATTAGTTCAGGGTTCAGGAGGGACAGGAGGGGAAATCAGATGACTGTTAGCCTCTAATAGTTAAAATCTAAGTTATCAAAATCATCTAACTTATAATCAGAGTTAAAACCATAACAGTACATGTTCCAGCCGGGCTGCTATGAGAGGCTAAGGGTGAGGGGTAACGGTGGGCATGGGGAAACAGGGCATAAGGATGAAGAGGTGAGAAAGAGGGAGAGGATGCAGTGGGGAGGGAGTGGAAGGAATGAGGCACTGACTACTCTGCTACTTTACACATACTTTGGGCTTATTATCCTTTACTTAGAGCCATCAGGCAAAGTCTCAACATGGATTACCCTTAACTACAAACAAGGTGTAAGGGCATGCTTTATTTTCCGTGATCAGTTCACATTTGAAAGGTTCAATGTATGTGAATTACATTTTGCTAAATCACAGTCCCATTTTAACTGGCAAGTGTTGAGTGAAGTTAGTGAACCTCCATGATGAACAAACAATGATTCCCCATAATCTATCCCATCTAGTCAGACCCACTGCCTGGCTTTCACGGCCCACTGCAGTCTTCCCACCCTTTACCTTGCTGATCTTATTTCCTCCTGTAGGGTCACCTCAGGCCTGTTAGTCTCCTTACCGTCTGCTAGGCCAGACCCCTTCCCAGCCCCGGTGCTCTTAGCCGGCCTGCTGTTCCCCTAACTGGGTGGTCTTCTCTCTCCTTGCCTAAACTCTAGTAATCCTTCTGCAAGGTCTCATTCAAGTCTTACCTCCTTTATGAGATTTTCTCCGGATATGCTAATGACAAGTATTATCAAGTTCTTACTATGTATTGGGACTTGATACTGTGCTAGCATTTGACATATATTGTTGCCAATTTTCAAACTACTCCCTTAAGTAAATATTACTGTCTCTTTACTCAGTGAGATTAAATGACATCCCAGTGATCCTACAACTACTATGTGACAGAGCTGGATTTTGAACCCAGGTCTGCCTGACTTTAAAGCCCAGGCCCATCCCACCACACTGCCTCTTGCTCACATTCATCCTCTCCGAACACTTTGTATCCACAGTTGTACCATATTGCTTTGCATCAGATTATCTCTTTTGTATTTATTTTAACAGAGCAGATGGAATGAAGCTCCTTGAAGATAAGGACTTACTTACCTTATCTCACTCTACAGTATTTCTCACCCTAGAGCTTAATACAGTGTTGAGCCTATAGAAGGTATTCAAATGTTGAAAAGAATTAGAAGATGATTTGTAATAGATCACTTCATCTTATTCTTCTTGAAAATTTGAAATTTTACATTGCCCCAGTTAAAATTTACATTGCCCGCAGGTTAAAATTAGTTGTGTTTTGCTTTATTAATTTTTAAATTTGATATTCTCTTGTTAGTAGCTAAATGTCATGGAAATAAAATCAATCTTTATAGAGAAAGGGAAGAGAGAAAAAGAATAGGGAATCTCAGGTTATGATAAGAGGAAATTAAGAAGAGAAGATGATAAGAAAGTCTCAACCTCTCAATCACAAGTATAAGGAAAGGGTCCATTTTTTAATCCCAAAGAAACTATTAGAAAAAGGGATTTGGGGTGAGCTTATTAAGGGAAAAAACTCATGAAGTTCACAGGTAAGGCTATGAGAAAATCAGGCTAGAAGGAAACAATAAGGGAAATGCCAAATCATTATTTTATAGGATATGTCTTCTATACCATTATCTATGTTTTTAGCAACTCGTAATGTTATTTACTTACCTACTTGTAAAATCAATCATGTATATGGTGATGAAGCTTTATCACTGATCACTGTTCTCAAAAGCCAGGCTGGACATACATACTCAGGGCTATCCAGTGGTCATTAAACTTACCCAAAGACACACTGTACTATTAAAGAAGCTCAGGGTGGGTGTATATGTTGGGGGGGATGCCGTTATCCAATATTACTGTGGCTAAAATATGGATTGTAAAATATGGATGCATCCTAAAATGATGGCAAGCTTCTATTCAACTGGTAGCACTTTTCTACTTTACCACTGAACATTTTGATGAAAATGTATTTCCGAGAATAACAATACACAACTACTGTTATGTCACCCCTTAATCATAGATTAGAAATATTAATCATGGATTAGAAATATGTTAATCCAAAGGACCACTCTTTATAATTTAAGTAGCCCAGAAAAAAAAAAAGGTTTTGCTGGTTACGGTGTATATATGGTCCTGAAGGACCTAGGAGAATATATCTGAAGTCACTAAGTTTCAGTCCCAGCACCCCACCCCATGCCCTTACTCTTGTGAGAATACTTAAAGCTCAAAGGTAAGAAGCAGCAAGAAACATGAACAATCCCCAAACACAGGAATCCACTTCAAAATTAATCAAAAGTTGGCTGTATAAGTTTACCACCCCTTCCCCAAAATCGTAAGGACTATGGCTTACATCTTTTAGAATACCTAGTAAATGGTAAAAGGATGATTTACCATTCAAACCACCAGGGTGAAAGTTTTCTCTTTAAGTATTAATTAAAGTGTGAAGAATGTGATGATAGCTTCTGTGTATTAGCTGTGCATCAGCTTTGAAAGAAATACATAACAGCATAAGCCTGAAATTCCTTTCCAGCTCAACTCATTTTCTCCAGCTCTCTGCTTCCAAACAAAACAGTAGTACAGACTTTTAGGTATGACTCTAATATACCTGCCATAAACTACAAGAAGGAGGCAAAGATTTTTTTCTGAAGCCTTAAAAGTTCATCTCCCTCTCCACAGATATTAGACCACGTACTTACCATTGCAGTATTCATTCTGAATGATCATGTGGTCATCTTCTGCCCATGCAGAGTAGTAACGTACCACATGGGGGTGATGCCCAAGCACTGCATGAGCATAAACTTCATGCATAGCCAAATTCCTAAGAGATGGAAAAGCACTGAGAAAACTGAATCAAGATAATAGATGTACAAAGGTTTTTAAAAGACAAGCTATGAGGCATTATTAACAATGGCAGAACATTTACTGAGTGCTCACTGCTTGCTTACTATTTTATCACATTTAATGTTTGTAACGCCTCAGTATGATATAGTGGCAAGGATTAAGGCTTTAGAAAGTTTAGTGACTGACCCAAAGTCAAGCTGGTGACAGTAGATCTAAGACCAGAACCTTGGTTGTCCTGGACCAAAGTCCATGGTTTTCTGATTGAACATGACATATGTAGAGAGGAATCTTAGGTGGTTATTACCTCAGCAGCAGACCTGCTTTCTTTTTTTTTTAATAAATAAATTTATTTATTTATTTATTTATTTATTTATGGCTGTGTTGGGTCTTCATTGCTGTGCACGGGCTTTCTTTAGTTGTGGTAAGCGGGGGCTACTCTTCATTGCAGTGCACGGACTTCTCATTGTCGTGGCTTCTCTTGTTGCGGAGCACGGGCTCTAGGCATGCAGGCTTCAGTAGTTGTGGCACGTGGGCTCAGTAGTTATGGCTTGTGGGCTCTAGAGCTCAGGCTCAGTAGTTGTGGCGCACGGGCTTAGTTGCTCCGTGGCATGTGGGATCTTCCCAGGCCAGGGCTTGAACCCGTGTCCCTGCATTGGCAGACAGATTCTTAACCACTGCGCCACCAGGGAAGCCCAGACTGGCTTTGATTCTTATTTACACTGTATCACAATCTAAAAACCCTGATAGGCTTAAGAAGAAATGGACTTGATTGTGGATATTGTGATGGGCCCTCTACCTTCCCTATGAAGGCTAAACAATCATTATAGTCAATATTAAACTCAGTCAGTATGAGGTAGTCACAGGGATAGTCTTGGGGGCAGATATTCATTATGCAATAGGAAATCCAAAACAAAAGAAGCAAAATATAGTACTTGATCAATTTCATTATTCAAATGAAGAATTCCAAAGACTGATGTCAGATTCAGCATTTTAGTATTATATTCCCCAGAGTTCATAAAAAGCAATGGCTGAATCTGAAAAATATTTGTTTTCCTTGTGGAAAGCAAGAACTTTTGAACATTTAGTTCTGGGAATGAAATTTAAATTTTTGTTAGTTTTTCCTTGCTTACAAGGAAGGAAACTTTGAAACTTGACTATTGAATTTATTATTAATGCAAAGTAGAGATAACCAGTGGGTTAACAATAACTTGGTAATATTTCTGATGAACTAAACAGGCACCAGAAGATCATTCCATAAATCTATTCATTTAAAAAAAGCAGTAAGACCAGTAGTAAAAGCCAGGAGAACTACAAAAAAACAAAACAAAAGCACAACATGATCCCAAATGCTCATGGTATATTTCAGGAAATAACTTATCTCTGATCTTGAAAATTCAGAAAGGTTATGAATGTGAGACAACTTTCAGTGGGTTGGGGGGGGGTGATTAAGAAAAAGTAGCAAATGACATCAGTGCCCTGATTCAAAATGCTTTGACAAATCCAAGTGTGTATTTCTAGTACATTTTAAAGGTACTCACTCATCTGATGATCCTACCAAAGGTTTCGTGGAGCGTTTTATTGCATAAACACATCCATCCAGCCTCTTAATGCACTTGTAGACTGTACCAAATTCCCCAACCCCGATTTTTTCCACCTCCAAGAATTCTTTTTCATAGCGGGAAGCCATGTTGGTTTCTCGTAGAACACATCTCTGAAATATTTCAGTAAAAAAAAGTAATTCTCTCTAACATATTGTGAGAATAAAATTAAGGCATATTATTCCTAAATTTCTCTAAGTTCTCAAAAAGACTTTTGAGGCAAACCCATCAATATTCTTGGTAGCAAACGCCCCTGCAACCCTGCCACAATTGCTGACTACCTTCTCTGTGTTCTTTATAACCTGTCCTACAACTCTGTACTGACATTTCTCTTTGCTATATTATTACATCTTTTTCTATATTATTTCCTCTGTCTGGCCATACTCTTCTTCCCTATATGTGCCTAGAGGGGACACCTCACTCACAGCCAGAGCTACTGTCCTTAGCTGGAGGAGTGGGTGGGCTCTTGGAGGCGGATGTTAAACAAAGGGAACACCTCTCTTTGACTCTTGTTTACTTGTCTCACACTCTGGCTGCTGATGCTTCATCTCAAGTTGAATAAACATACTGTGTTCAGTTTGCTTCCCCAAAAATCTTAGTCTGGAGAACAAAATTGTCAAACTGATTATTTCAGAATGTGTGCTCAGATATAGCAAACACTCCCGCTACTGGACAACTAGCGACATCACTCATTGCTCTGCTAGTAAATAACTCGAGCAAGTCACTGAACTCCTTTATCAGTTTTCTCATTTGTAAGATGAGGATCATAGCAACTATGCCTCAGGGTCCTTTCAAACATCACATGAGAAGTATATATGTTACAAATATATATATATATATATATATATATATATATATAAAATTCTCAGTAAATGGTGGCTATGATGATGAAAATATCCAGAGATTTATATGAGTCTCAATCCAAGCTGATTCGTCTCTGTGAACTCATCTTTTCCCAATATCCTCATTAGCAAGAACTTTTGCCATCCAACTTTAAGTGTTTAAAATATCTTGACTCTTACTAGCTCTTCATTTTCAACATGCAGTCCCAACCAGCCTTCATCAACAAGATCTATAATTTCCCTTGCCCTTAGCCAGTCTCAAGCTCTGTTTCCTCCAAGTCTGGATTTGCTACAGCTACCAGCCCTCTCTCCACCTCCTCTAATAGGAAGACTGTTTTTGCAAAATGGTGCTGTAGAATCAGACAAACCTAATTGATTCCCATGAGGAATCCACACTTCTGATCAGAGGCCTAAAGTCGCTGGTAGTGCTTACCTGCTACCTTACCATCCTCATCTCAGACACCAAGTACCACCTTACCATCCATATCACTCCCTTCCCCCTCCCCCTCCCCGACCCTCCCCCCCCACTTACATGCACTGAACATTATAATATCATGAAAACATGCCTATGTTCAAGCACCTTAATGGCAATTTAATATTCCACTGACTTTAAACTATAATTTACTTGGCCATTCTTCTATTATTGGACATTTAGTACTCCCCCCCTTTTTTTTTTTTCTTTTTTGCTATTACAGTTAAGGCTGCAACAAACATCTCTGATGGTAATATTTACAGCATTATTTTCTTAGTTTATATTATCAAATGAGGGATACTAGATCAAAATTATAAAAATCAATAGATACTGCACATTTAAGAGCTAAATTTTTACATATAGACCTCTGGCTTTATGCCCTTTTTCTCTGTTTTGTCTTATTCATTTTTGGACCTTAAATATCTTGATTTTCCCTTCACTTCTTCTGGAGTATAGAATTTTTCCCCAGATCAAAGACTGTAGCAGTAGCCTTTAAGAATACTCCAAGGTAATGGTTCAGCAATATATGTGTTAGACACTGTCTGGTAAAGTAACAACTAGCTAAGAATATAGACCCTGATGAGAGCCCAGATAAATTTAGCTGAAAAACATATTTACTACAAGGTGTGTGGAGGGTTGGAGAGGAGAGAAGGCAGAAAGGAGGGAGGGAGGGAGAAAGAAGGAGACATTAGGATGAAATGACTGTGTTACGACAGCTGGGCCAAAGAACTGTGCTCACCTTGGCAGGCAGCCCTTGTTCTACCTTGCCTTCTCCTGGACCAGCTTCCTCACTTGGAAAAAAAAAAGTAATATCAGAGTATGATTAGCACTTATTGAGCCTGGTACTATGCTAGGTTTGGGGGCTTTACAAGTAAATAAGACAATTACTTCCCCTCTTCAATCTATATTTGGGCACAGGGATAAACAGAAATTTTCAGTACAAGAACTTAGGACAGGATAAAAACAAGATATCAAGGGATACCATAGACAGCACCCAATTAATTATTTGAAGAGTAAAAGCCTTTCCCAAAAAAGAGGACATGTAAGCTAAGATTCCAAGAATGAGTAGGAACCAGCTAAGAGAAAAGAACAGGGTTTTAGGCAAATAGAACACGGTATGCTGAGATGCGGATCAAGACAGTGCACAGAACATACCTGAAACTCTAAGGGCTCTTCGCCAGGATACAACATTTCCCCTGCAACACCCGCCTCCCTTAGAACCAGGCCTGTCTTATGTTCACAAGCCAACTGTAAGTATAGCAGAATGTGCTCTAATCCTGGCTAAGATGTTTTCAACTACTTTTCATTAAGCTGAAGTCTCTGACGGACACCCTCTTTGGCATGAGCAGATGCATCCTGGATCTTTAAGCAAAATTTCAGTTTCTAGATCAGCCAGCTAGGTTCTTCTTCTGGACAAGTACAGGGTAGAAGTGGCAAGTGGAGGACATTACACTCGTGCAAATTAAGTGATGCAGGACACTTGTGACTTACATTTAATACTACATTCTAACACTTTATAAAATAACAACACCACAATGAAGAAGAGGGGAAAATACCCTCTCAGAATCACTAAGTTATTGTACTAAAATGTCACCACTTTCAGGGCCAGGAATTCAAATCAGCAGTCTTTTCCTGCTAGCTTCAGTGAGAGGTGAAGCCATTCACTCTGAAGGTTTACAAAGAATCCTACAGAGCTAAAAGCAGTGGAATACTCAGTAACAAGAATAGACCAGTGTACTTGTGCTGAAGTCCTGTTTACTTAAGATCCAGGAAATAGTATTGAGAAAAACCTATTCTGGCTACAAGGCTGATTAATATGTAGTCATGGATTCCAAAAGAACACAGCACATTAAGTGTTCTACAGGCTTTTAGATTGTTAGCTGTGCATTTATTTTGCTGAGTACATCTAAGCATAAATGACTGGCCTGTTTTAGAGGTGCTCCCATTCTATAAAAAAGCAGCATTGAGGATACAGTAAAGAACGGTCCCTGAGTAATCTGCACTCTCCTTATTTAGGTGATTTCTACCATTCAGTGGCCTTTATGGAATAGTGCAGCTGGCTTTACATTTATTAGCACCTCCAAAAGCAGTACTCTCTTTTTCTCTTCAGCCAGCCTTCCATCACCTGCAGAGAAGTTCAAATCCTTGCTCTATAGCTCTCATCACCAGTCACACCACTAGACTCAAAACAGCAATATACTCTCTGGAACGAGAACTACACCTTCCCCAATTGCTGGACTTGTAGTAACCAGAGAGGAGCCCTTGAGTGCAGTTCCATAGCCCATTCAACTTCCTAATGTAAGACAGATCTACTGCTTACTCTGCCCTGTTCTTTCAAAGAGAAGGCACTTTACGGTACACTTCAGAATGGAAAGGTGTTACGATCTCTGTGACAAAGAAGGTTAAAGCCAACGCTGACATTTAGAAAGGAAGGAATATATAAACACGATGTCGACTCATTCAGACAGACTTCTTGTTTATTCCTAATCTTTAACACTCCCCCTTCCACTTGGTAATAGTAAGATCAGTTCTCAAAAGTCATAGCAACAGGACACTTACAGGTCGCCTCGGGTTTTCCGCTTGCCATTGGATTTAAGGAATTGTTTTCTATAGGACTCCGGAGTGAAGGGATTAATATTGACCAGAGCGAGTGAGGTCATCTCATCGGTGAAGGGACTAGGTGTGAGCTTCAGATGCTTAGAGCTTCGGGAGGGGAGCTTCCCTGTTGAAGAGATCACCGGCTGGCTCACCTGGCCCTGAATGAGGATGACAAAAGGCAAATCAGAATGGAGGTAATTTTTAAAAAATGGTTCTGTATCAGTTAGTTAATTAATATTTGAACCAAAGAAAGTTATTGCTGAAAGGGACCTTAGAGGATATCTGGTTCACTGCAAACATTGTAACTTGTTCTCTTATGAAAAATACAGACTCCCAGTCTACCTCTAGAAATTTTGATTCCTGGGATCAGCACAGCAATCTGTACTTTTGTTAAGCTCCACCCTCTTCCCCTGGGCGATTCTGAGAGTCAGCAATGAGACCACCAATTCTAGTCGTACCTCCAGCTTTTTAAAGATGACCTTTCAGCTTAGACAAATGAAAATGACTCTAGAAGACCTGGTGCTTATGTTCTCAGACTGTATAGTTAATTTCTCCTCAATTATTCATCCCAATATTTGTTTGGTACCTACTAAGTAGCAGATGCTGGGCTAGGTGCTGAAGGGTCCAGAGGTGAATTCTGGCTCTTAAGGAATGCACAGTCCGTTAATCAGCAGTTCAGCGATGTTTCAGAAATAATCACTTTGTAAGGGAAAGATTTCATAGACTATCTAAACATGGAAAAAGAAGTTTCCAAGTCCACTAAGAATGTAGCACAAATTGAGAAAAGTTCCAGGAAGTTGGGTAAGGAGACTGAAAAGTAATACTCTAAGCCCTTAAGATGCAAGACTTTACAGTGGCTACAACTAGCATACCAGTCAATAGGAAAATGTGCAGGGCTTACCACTCCAAGTGGGATACAGTAAGAGAACATCGGCCTAAGACCTAACCAGAACTAAATCAAACGACAGAGGGGAGAAATCAAAGACAAAGAATTCTGATGAGACAGCAGAATGCTATTATGACCTAAATGCCAGGGGCCAGAGGAATAGCTGCAGAATAGATCCTCAAGAGGACAGTAGTAGACACAAGGGCCATGATGTAACCTCATAGTGTAATCATTGTACCGTGAGGCTCTTTGGAAAAGAATTCTGTTTTGATATTCTCTGCACATGACTTTCGAGTGTAGAAGCAGAAGCTAGATTACAATATGATTCACTATATAAAAATGTAATTAAAGAATGTGAGGCTACAAAGAATGGATATAAAACTTATTAATGAATACTCATTATTAGATTAACGATACAAGCAGAAATAAATACTCATTAAATGACTGATAGAAACAGAAATGAAGGAAGCTATAGAGTACACATAGTAGCCTAACATTTTTTTAAGTGAAGAAAACTTGACACAGTCAAGAGTTTTGCCAAGGGTTTTACATATGTCTTAGAGTTCAGAGGGTCAACAGCCCTGGGGATATTATCAGACAAAGCCATCAATGACAAACAATTTTCCCATAAGTTTATTGTAAGGGTTGAGTATTGGTTCAAAAGAAATAAAACTGTACTATATGATATTTCTCAGTTGTCTATGTGATTCAGGAAATGAATTTAGAATTATAGTAAATCATTTTCTGAAACAGTTTTTTTGTGATGCTGATTATCATATGGAAAATAAAATGCATCTGTCACATATGAAACAGTGGGGCATCCACACCTGGTATGCTGCACATAACTCCAGTTGCTACAGTTCAAGGACAACAAAAAGGCCTAGAAACTTGTCAGATAAAAGCAAGGAAAAGTATTCATATCAAGGAAGACTATCAGAATTCCTAGTCTGGAAATATGAAGGCTGATAGATTTTGTGAACTCCACTTACAATATAGCAAATGATATTATGTTAATATGGATTTTATTGCCAGAATGGTAGAATTATGAGTAATCCTTTTGAAATCTAAAAGAACACAGGTTGCAACAAGATTTATGAAAGTGAGTTCTGCCTAGAAGTAAAGTAGACTGAAAATTTCTGGAAAGATGACCAGGTTGAGAGTATAAACGTGTTGCAGAGAGTGTAGCTAATTCTATATAAGTAACAGCTCTTACTACAGATGATTAAGAGAAAGGAAATTTGGGGAATAGCTCCTTGACTTCAGAAGATGGTGAGAGGAGAAGGTGGCAACCTCCCACTAAGACACAACATCACAGGGACTGGGAAAGACTTTAAAGGCCCAGTTGGTACAATTAGTTCCCTGATGCTTGAATCCCTGGTACAGTGTTTCTACCAAGTGGTCATCAAATAGCGTTGAATGCATTTAGCTACAGGGACCTTACTACCTCCTAAGGAAGCTCTTCTATCTCTAGATAATTCTGCTAGGAAGTCCTTATGGGGACCTGAAGTCGTTTCCCATGATTTCTGGTCCTATCCCTTGGGCAAGGCTGAACTAAGCCAATCCTCCTTTCCTCTGCATCCCTGTCTTTAGCACAACATTATGAATTATCATCACCCTGGCCTCTCTCCTCTGACCTTGATCCAAACTATATTTTTTGTAAAGTGTGTACTTTCCCAGTTGCATTTCCAGTTTCCCTCCCAAACGTTGTTTTCTTTCTGTCCCTCAAATCTTGGCATTTCTAGGGTACCTAGCTTGGACCACTCCTCTTCTTACTCTGGCACACAGACTATGTAAACTTATACACACCCATGGCTTCAACAACTTCCTAAATGCTGATGATATCCAAATATAGATCTCCAGCTTAGGTGGTTTTCCTGCATTGCAGAACCACTTATCCAACGATTTACACCACATCTCTTTCTCCAAACCTGTACATCCTCTAAGGTCACCTACCTTGATTCAAGGTACCATCTACTCGGTCAAACAAGCAGGAAGCCTCACAACACCCTGGGTCCCTCCTTTTCCCGCAACCCCTCCATCAAGTCAGTTAGCAACTCCTAAACATCTCTCAATTTACCACTGTCCACCACTATCCAAGTTCAGGCCCTTCTTTTTTCTCAGTAGATCTATTATGAATACTGCCCTGCCCCCATGTTCTCTCCCGCTCCATTCCATCCCTCACATGAAGGTCATGATTTTTCAAAACTGCCTCTGACCAAAACCATTTAATGGCTCTCTCAACACTTTCAGGATAAAATCTCAGTGTAGCTCCTACCTACCTGCTCTGGCCTCACTGCCAGACCCCTGCCACTCTGAACAACAAGCAGTTTTCCAGGTGTAGTGTGATCTTTCCCCTCCATAGCTCGGTAGATGCTTTCCCCTCAGCCTCAAGCTCTCACTCCCTTCTTTTCCTAGCAAACTGCGACTCATCCTGTAAGACTGCTCTCAAACATTACTTTCTCTGGAAAGGTTTCCTGGATATCTCGAAACTTAATTCCCCACTATTTCTCATCATGCTCTACAAGTCCTCTAGCATATCTGATCTGAACTTTATTTACTGTTGTTGTTTACCTTTATTCATTCTGTAGGCACTTTTTGAGGTAGTGAAGGGTTTGCCAGCAGAAGGTCTGCTAGCATATCAAGGTGTTAAGTTTTCAATGAGTGGATGAAATACACATACCGTGCCGTGTTTCCTTGCCTGCTTACTCTTGCTCTGAACTACATGCTCCTAGCCCACTGTCCCCCTAATTTCCATGTATTAAAACCATACCAATATCAGGATACTCTGTAAGGGCAGGTTATTTCAAGTTCAAAAGACTTCAGCTGGACAAGAAATATGTATATAAATAAAAATGTTTGAGATTTTGTTATATTTAATAAAGTGAACATTTTTAGTTAAATTCAAAGAAAAATAAAAAACCATACCAACTTTCATTGCCCTTCATATGCTTCCTTCACCTTCATTTCTTTCCTGACTACCCACTGAGAAGCGGTCCACCCAGAGAACTCTGACCACTCTTGAATCACCTATCATGTAGTATCCGTAGGCATATCTCCCCTGCCAGAGACTACCTCGTGCTCCCAGCCCACAGTGGGTTCTCAGAAAATAAATGGTTGATTGATTGGTTATTGGGACCATTGAAAACCCCACAGATAGACACATGAGCGTATTAAAGTAGTTTGTCTACCAGTCAAACGAGAAGCTTAGTATTTCCTGGTAGTTGTGGTACCCATACTCAGCAGGGACAAAAGAGACCTGCTGACAGTGACTGTGCTGCCATCAGAAGCACAGATGTTATTATGATGATCTTAAGCACCTCAAGCTGAGCCAGCGGGAAGCAGAGCTAATTCCAGGCCTAAGGCTCACACAGCACGGCACTGGTCTATTAGAGGTAACCCTGCCCCAGTCCTGGCTTTAATAACATGAATGATATAATAGGAGATCAATCACAGCAAGGATAAAGGAATCTGCTTACTTGGGACCTTTACCTATTTGCCATGCTCAGCTTATAAAGTAGTATCAACAAGTTACCTCTTTGTTCACATATAAGAGCCTGTACCTCACTAGACCAAGGAAGGGAGAGGACTTCTTTCTGGAAAGAGCAGCGGCAAAGAGATAAAGATATGTTAAACAGTGAATGTGAACATTCTTATATTAGGAAATGTGAGTCAATAATCACAGAAAAATAGAGCCAGTGGGCATAATGGCAAGAACAGTAGACCAAGCCCCAAAGATCATGTTTCTCAGTCCTTTCTCTGCCGTTGGCTGAGCTACAGGCCACTTTCCCTCCTGAGACCTTGGTTTTCTCATAGGTAGAGTACAGGTCAGGCTGTAGATGTCAATATTTTTTTCCAGTTCCAGTATTCTTTCACGAGGAACTTTTTCCCCCACCCAAGATTTATCTGTGGCCTACACTAATGGTTTTAAGAAGACAGCTGGCAAGACACTTAATTCTGTTTTCTGGTAACTTTAAACTCTTCTTCGTTTTCACCAGCAAATACGTAACTGAAGATAGACACAGCCTGTGAAACAGAGCTGTCACACGTACATAGGACTGGGCCCTCGTTCTCCGGTCCGCCGAACGGAAGGAGCACGGACCTCAGCGGCCTAGCTCCCTCCTCCCCAACGATGGACTTACTTTGGGAGTGAAGGGGCTCTCGCAGCATGGCGGCTTGCCCTTGTCTGGTGGGGCTGGGGTTTCAGGACGTGTGAGAGAGTGTGACACTGGAGTCCTCAGACCCTGACCCGGACTCGCTTGGTCTTTTTCCTGAAATGTGTTGAGGTCACGCACGTTACTAAGGGGAGTTCTGAGAGGTGTAAGCTCTGCCTCCTGGACACATCCTGAATCCTGAACTCCAGACTTCTCTGGGGTTTGGCTCTGGGCCTCTTTGCTCTCCTGGGCTTCCTTCTGTCCTTCGTTCTCATGCTCTTCCTCACAAGAGGAAAAGCTTAATTTCTGCTTCAGTTCTTTGTCCTCGTCGTTGTCACCCATCTCAGCCAAAGAGCTTTACAACCTAGGCAAGAAGGCCTCGCCGCAGGAAACACTACAGAGCTGCAGAAATAAGGATGAGAAAAGAAAGTAACCTGGCAAGTTCCCTAACTCTGGCCTGGCTTTCCTTCTGCCAACTAACAGCTACGTGGAGACACGCCATTGGTTTACTCACTTAAGTACCACGTATCTGTGGGATCTCAGCTTCTCCTCATTTCCATTCTGATTAAAGAAGTCTCCAGTAACTCTTTGAGCAATTAAATCCAATTATGTATAGAACTCTTCTGGATATCCCACAGTCTCCCTGAACCCATGTGCAACTACTAGGGAAACAGTTGGATTCTTTAATTTAGCATGACTTTAAAAATACATGTTAGCCAACTGGGAACAAGCTCATTATTGGAAAGAAATTATTTTCATTCTCTTACACCTACCATTTAGAAATATCACCCTCTCCTCTCCCCTGGTTCCCACCTACCCAGTGGCTAGCAGCAGTTCCTTAGAATTCAGTATCACCTGGATATCATAATGATCCTTAAACAGCCGCTAATATATCTTGGCTGGAGTTCATCTCCCTAATAGAGACACACCTGACATCTCTGCCAGACACACCTGTCCTAATTCAGGCACCTCCACACCCTCCACCCACCCCCAGGTATTAGCAGTTAAAGCTTTTAGGGAACTGGACACATTTTCACACTGAAAAAAAGAAAGGTAGAAAGATCAGCAAACAGAGAAGCAGATATATGTATCACTTGAAAATGGCAATTACTTGGGCCCCAGTCACCTTATTTTGTAAAATATGTTTTCTTACTGTTTAGATATCTTTACCATACCTTATTCAATTTCTTTCTCAGAGAGGCCCCTATGGAGAGGGTAAAAAAAAAAAAAAAAAAAGCTCTTTGAAGGAAAAAAAAGGCCACCAATATCACTTTGTAGGAGAAACCATGTAAAAGGCACTACACGAAAAAGGAAAATGATGTACATGAGCCCCCGGTGCCCTCGGGGGACTCTGGAGGGACCGGACATGAGGAATTATTTACACGACAAACGTGGACCCAAAGAGAGAGAGGTGCTGAGGATGAGTTTGGTCTTGACTGAAAGAAATTCAATGTCCCTTCTCTTGAGAGTCTTTGGTTACCCATTGCCTGTCACCCATCTTCCATCTTCTCTCTCTTCACCAATCCCTCCGCCCCTTTCTTTTTTCTCACTCCTTTCCCATTTCCCACTTGAACTCATGAGAAGGTTAATCCAAGTGAAGAGTAACTGGGGTGGGGGTGATTGTGAAAGTGTTTCTGCAGCTAAACGCCTTCTCACGCCCCAGCTTTTTGTAGGTGCACACACCACCCAATCCTTCCTTTGTCCTTCCCCAGTCCCTCTGGCCACGCAAACTTTCCAAATCACTCAACAGGGTAGCTCACTGCTCGCCTTTGTCAGAGACTCGGCATCCCACAGGGGCCAAGGAAAATAGAGTCATCCACAGGGAGGGGAGGCCGGTAAAGAAATTCCTATTAACTGAGATTCTGGGCTTCGGAGTGAGTTTCTTGTTTACAAACCAGCAGGCCATGTAATATAATTCCTTCACTACAGCCTTGGTGCTGATCAATTTTCCCCTCTCAAGGCTATGGCTAGTCATTCTCAACTCTCCAGGCCAGCTAGAGGCTGGCTCTGCTCTCAGGCAGGATGGGACCAACCTGAAACCCTCTGACTGTATCACGGGCCTGCAGCCAGGGCACAGGGGCTGGTGTATTGGGTGTTACCCAGTAGGCCAGGTTGGTTTTTATCATCACCCCTGCCTTTCCTCTCTGCCTTGCTAGAATTCTCAATTACCTTTACTTATGACTGCACTGTCTGCCTAGGGAGGCAACTATGCCATCGTGATGACCAATCACAAGTATATAACTTGTACCATTCACCATCCATGTATTATCACTCAGCAGATGATTGTGGCTAAGGCTTCAGAATAAGAAAGGTATAATAACAAGTACAAAAAGAATATTCCCGATTTGGAAAATAGAACAATGAGAATTGGGCAGTTGCCGACCTTGATGGCCCAAGGGAATCCCTGGAGGTGCACATCTGGCCTCTGGCCTGCAGCCCCACTATTTCTGGTGTCATGCTTTACCTCTGTCCTTAGCCTCTTCACATTGTGAAAGATTCCGTCTTTACTCCAGTGCATGTTAATACCACACGCATCCATCCCAGGCACAAAGCTTAGCATCATAGTTGAGATGAGGTGTCAAAAGGGGAACCCAAATAATCTGTGGCAATAAAAGGAAAAGGAGGGAGGATTTTTCCCTTAATGTGGAACACATGTGGGTTTTCCATAAACTATTTTTGAATGGACTTGGGAAAGTAAAATTAATGTATCTCATTTTGTTTAAAATACTCAGTATTTGACTTTTTTGAAGGTGGAATATTTTTCATATTGTTATAGGGATTTCTGCATGGCAGGAAAGTAATATTCCCAGGAGTAAGAGGTACAAGGAGGAAGTCAGCTTTGCATCTTAGGGCTGGCTTCCCCAAACCATGTGCTTGGGGGAAACTCTCCTTCTGCAGACACTGCTGAGTGATGAGAAAGCTCCTAGACTCAGAGCTCCACTCTGACCAAACCTCAGTTCTGAGGCCTTTGAGACACTGATGGGAAGGACAGAAGCAGGAAAATCCAGCTAATTCAAATCGGATTCACAAGAGGTAGAAACTTGTATTCACCTTCGAGGTAGACTGTTCCTTTGCAAAAGTAAAGCTAAGGCTGTGGAAAATGAGATATTTGAGGGTCTGTTGCTCCGAGGAGGGACATGCTAGCCTGATTGTCTCCTCAGTTAGGAGGGAGAAATGTAAAAAATGCTTGAACAAGCCAAAGTGAAGCTCTACCACATTATTTATTGAAGACTGAATTAAGACTGAGTCATTCCAGACGCTGAAAAAATACCAATGCTGGATTATGATGTATTTGATGGGACTGCCCCACGGGGAACCATTGGGAGGTCTGGTTTCCCAGATAAGAATTGGACATTTTTACTGCCAGGCTTAATGGGAAGCTGGCAGATTCCAGGACAGGAAGTGAAGACTTGAAGCAGGCTTAAGCTGAAAGCAACTCTCTGGGCTTTGGACTGTTGGGCCTGGAATCTGAAGACCAGAGACACACTTGAGGGAACTCCAAGGTGGTGGAGCAGAGAAGCTGACCTTTATCCCCAGAATGTGCCCTGTAGAGGCAACAGTGCAGCATCAGTGTTCTCAGACAAGGGCCCATGGGCCTCATCAACATATGGAGGAATAATCTCCAGCTCACTGAGGAAGCAGGATGAGTAGGCAGTGATATCTCTCAGGCCCCTCCTACTTCAACCCCATTGTCCTCCTTGTCCTTATCTTGCTCAATCTCTCATCACAACCGGAAGTGTTTCTCAACCCCGCAGGGGAATGTTTGCAATACCTTAGAAAAAAGCAGAACATGCTCATCACGTGTATTGTTCAGCTCCCTGGACGGATCCGTCAGCGGCAGTGATGGTGAGCAGGTGCTGGGCCTGGACCCATCCCATCAAGGGTCTCAGGTGCTCCGGACTCCTAGCAGCTCTCTTCCCATGACAAGGGTGGTCAGCAAAGCCAGGAACCGTGAAGGGGGCCTTCTCTTGATTTCCTTCCCACACCAAGAGAGAGTGCACAGAAGCAGTGGCTGTCAGTTGCAGTCAATCTAGTGATAATTACAACAATCATTAACAATATTCACTAGCGGTACTTATATTTGGCCACCACATTTCTTCTTTTGAAGTCCTTGTACACCTATGTCTAATGAGTAGCATTCCCAGCAGAACAGAATTCCAAGGCAAGATTGTGGGCCAGGTGAGATAAAGCCTGGAAGTCATCTTAAAGCTTATGAGTCTATCATGAATACTTTGCTTCTTGTTGTTTTGCTTTTTCTTGTGGAAATGTTCAAACATACCAAAAGTAGAGGAAATATAGTATAATGAGTCCTGATGTACCAATAACCTAGCTTCAATAATTGGGGGCAGTTTTCCAGTCTTGTTTCGTTTACATCTGCAACTTTCTTGGCAGTGTGTGCTGGCCGCTGCCAGCTGTGTGAGCAGATCACTGATAACATATCCTTTCACCCATGAATACTTTGGTGCCGTTAGTAAGAATCCTTAGATTAATCTATTTATTTGAAATCTACTATATAACTATGTAATGAGTAATCAGATTCTAACGAATTGCTTCTCTTGCCAGAGTTTTCCATTTGCTAGAACTAGAGGATAGTCATCAAAATAACTGTTATAATAGAGATATACTACTTGTCCACTCACAAGACAGTATTCTTCTTAGAACAGGTACAGAGTTCTAACCTCATATCCCAATAATTTAAAGATGGTTGATGTACTGCCCATACTTTAAGGAGCAGATAGTTTAAAATGATATAGATTCGTTAGTCTGATCTTTTCTCTATGGGCCACAGTTAGGAGAATTTATGTGGCATTTGACCATTCCCAGGTTCTGTAAAATTAGAGCAGGTAGTAGTTGCCTATGTGACTGAGTCCAAAGCCAGCCCTGCAGCCACAGAGGCGAGATCTCTGTCTCCTCTGTCTCTCTTTCTCTCTCACACACACACAACATACACAACACTCACACGCACACACACACACACACACACACACACACACACTCACTCACTGCTTTAATGGGAAGAAATTAGTAGGGATGGAAAAGACATTCTCAGAGCTACACCTACTGTACCTCAATCTTGACTCATTCTCTCTCTCTGCTCTGAGGGGTGGGGCTCAAGAAGTCCCAAGGAATTGGCCAAACATTCTCAGTCATTTCTTCACACTTCTGACCCAATTACAAGATCCCCACACTGAAGTTTTGCCTTCATAAAACTAAGCAAGGCAAGGTTTTAATGATTTTTTTGAAGTGTGATTAGGAATTAAAGCTCTTCCACAGGAGGTGACCAGCAGAAACTCTAAAGACAGAAACTTAAAATATTAGTCTCTCAGAAGAGAGTGTGGGTATGGGGGATTGGAAGAGAAGGAGATTGCTACTCATTATACGTCCTGCATGCAATTTGATTATTTAATCTTTGCCATGTATATATATGCCAAATATATATATAATATATATATATATTTAGACCTGTCCAGAATGTGCTTGAATCACTTTGCTCACTCCTCTTCATCTCCTGACCTCTGAACCCTGGAGGTCCCTGAGCTCAGTCCCCCAAACTCTTCTCTGTGTACACTCACTTCCTTGGAACATCATCCAGCCCATAGCTTTAAACCCTATCTGTAAGCTGGTGACCTTTGAATTGATATCTGCATCACATACCTCTCTGTTGAACTTCAGACTTGCAGCTGCCTAATCAAATCTCCCTCTGGTTGTCTAACAGGCATCTCAATCTCAACATGTCGGAAAACAAACTCTTAATCTTTCCTACCAAACCTATTCCTCCCGCAATTTTTTCATTTCCTAGTAAATGGAAACATACTAAAAATCTGCGAGTGATCGTTGACTACTGTCTTTCTCTGCAGCTGTGCATCCAATCTACGAGAAATTCTTTCAGTTCTCTCAGCCTCCTCCTACTGGCATCCCCTGCTTTCCCCCTGGCCCCTCTCCACCCAGCAGCCAAAGGGACCCTTCTAAAAGGATCCTGCACTCAGATCCTCCAGGGGCTCCCATTTCACTCAGAATACGGAGCAGCCCCTCTACGAGGCCCCCAGGGCCATAGGATCCACCCAACAACCTGTCTGATTCCTGCTACCCGCTCTCTGCTCTAGTCTCCTCACTGTTCCTCCAGACGCCAGAACCTTTCCCACGTGTCTCACTCACCCCATCGCTTCCTTCAGTTGTCTGCTCACAGGTCATGTATCAGAGAGGTCTTCCGCATCAACCCCATCACCCATTCTCTGGTCCCTCACCCTGTTTCACATTTCTTCACAGCACTTACCACTACATCATATATTATATATTCAATGGTTCATTTAAAAACTTGTCTCCCTCATCCCACCCCCCATAGAATCTAAATTCCATGAGGATAGGGACTTAACCCTTGCGTGATGTTGTTTTTCCATTACCTGGAGTAAGGCTTGGCACACAGTAGGTGCTGTGAATCAAGGCACACACTATGTGTTCTATGTACCCTTACGATGGACACTACCGCAGAATGAATACCTTTTACAAGGTTTCAGATGTTTAATTTCCAACTCCATTGCAAATTTCAGAGGCCTAAAAGGGAGGGATGTGTGGATTTTAAATAACTTACTAATTTTGTATATATATTCTATTCTATTAATCCCTACACCATTTCTGGCTCAACCAGAACTCAGCCTCTGTAGTATGTGATTTGCTGTGCTTTCAACTTGGATCATGCCAACAAGTGCCCAAAGCACAGATGATTCAGTGCAGATGGGGCTGACGTCATAGTTGTGTGGCTAATGTATAAAGTAAATGTGTTTCCTCCATTCACATTCTAAATTTCACCCCATTACACCTCAGCTTGTCCCACAATCTGGACTCCTGTCTGGACCACTGGTATTTGCCCTGGTCCACTAATTATGCAGACTGATCATGGAGGTAGAGCAACCTATTCCTCACATGGATGGAAGACTACCTGGCCAAATAAAATGGCTTAGTTATATGAAGATGTTGACCCTTCTCCAGTAAATATGTACAGATGACCCTTGAACAGTGCAAGGGCTGGGGCTCGACCTTCGGCACGGTCAAAAATCCGCATGTAACTTACAGTCGGCCCTCTGTATCTGAGCCTCCCCTGCATCCGTGGGTCCCCATCTGTGCTTTCAACCAACCACGGATGCTGTAGCACTGTAGTGTCTACTACTGACAACCCACGCGTAAGTGGACTCGCGCCCTTCAAACCTGTGTTGCTTAGGGGTCAACTGTAATTCTCATGCAGTTTCAAATGAAAAAAGATCACATTTTTTTGAAACTGGCTAAAATGATTTTCAATTTCACATGGAAAAATCATTGTCAAAGAAATAGCTGAAAGTTTTTTAAAAAGAGTAAACAGAGAAGACCACCTCTCCTAGAAATAGAACTTTAAATTGTATGTAGAATAGGCAGGTCAGTGGTGAAGAATATATAGCTTAGTAAATATCAGTAATATTAAAAATTTTAGAGTCTCACTTCCTATCACATATCAATATAAACATTGAATAGATGAAGAGATCAAATGTGGAAAATCAATCATAAATAACTAGAAGAAAATAAAAGTGAACAGTGATCAAATTTCTGGGAGGGCAACAACTTTATAAATGTCAAAGCAACGTGAGAAATCACAAAAAGAATTGATAAGCTTGGTGACATAAAATTTAGAACTTCTATATTTCATAAAGCAATTAAGCAGCATTGAAACCATACAGTAAATTGGAAGTAATATTAACAAAAATTATGCCAGACAAAAGATTAATATTCTTACTGCACAAATAACTCATGCAAATTGATAACAATTCTTCAGTGTCTTCAGACAGGGCTCTGAAGAGCAACCACAAATCACCAACATATATTTTGAAACCATGATTAGATTCAGTCACAAAACGTTAACTTAAAACAAAATGCCACGGTCATCTGACAACTGGCCAAAAAAAAAAAGATTTTAAATGGCACTATCTAACTGGGACAAGAGGGAAATGAGACTGATGCCCTTGTACACTTGTGAATCAACAATTTGGCAGTACAATCAAAACATGGATACACCTTAATCCAGTATTGCCACCTCTGGCAATCTGTCATGTCAGCAGCCTGGATAGCTGATTGTACTTGCCCTGCCTGTCACCCCTCATTCTAGATTTCATTTTTTGCCTGATAGCTGCCTTCCCTGCTGGGCTATAAGCTTGATGCGAAGGGATGTCTGTTTTCTTCACAGCTGGACTTGGCATAGAATAGGAACATAGTGTTAGTTCAGAGTGAAATTTAGGCACAACAAAAAAGGGAAGAGCTTGATTGTCTAACAATGAGAATGGTTAAGTAAATAAATTTTCAAACACACGTACAAGAGAAAGAATTAAAATGATGCATATAAAAGTTTCTAATAGAATGGTGAATTGTTCACAGTCTGATATTAAGGGGAAAAAAAGAATACAAAATTGATATACAGTATGATTTCAACATGTAAACACAGAAAACAAAAACGACTAAATCTATCATTTATTTTAAGATATACCATTATTATACCATTATTTTTACATGCCACTAAGAATGAAAAATGCCCATGATGGGGAGTCTAATATGATACCCCCTACACAACTTTGCCAAGTAAACCTCCCACGCAGAGAGGGCCAGGCAAGGAAGACTGCTTGTCTCAACTTTGTCATGGGGTGCAGAGAAGAAAAAAAATCTCACCTAGGAATTAAAAGGCAGGGCTCGCACTAGCTTGTATTTTGAATTCACACTACCAGCGTGGTCCAAAGAACCTCCAGCGGAGAATTTAACTCAGACTAGTCTCTGGTTGATGGTGCCTCCAGATGGCTGACAAAAGCAAACACAAATCTCCCCTGTGAGACCCGGACCTCAGTGGGGCCGGCAGCAATTATAAGTCGCCATAGCAATCCTAGCAAGTGAGAAATTTTGCATCCTAGAACTGATGAGATAGGATAAGCAAAATCTTCGCAGGGGCCAATCCAGCGGTGAGATGATAGATCAAAAATACTTGTATATAATGTATTTTATGTACGTTGTATTTTTATTGTAGAGATATTTATATAGTGTAGATATATTTTACATGTTTTACATAATGTAGATATATTATTTGTAAAAGTGAAATAATTTTATTTTAAAATTAGGACATATGGGATTCTAGGGGAACTCATTAAAAAATTTAACATTATCCGAGGGTCTCTGAATGGGACCGACCTTCATTTCTTATTGCCCTTAACACTGGTTTCCCACCAGCTCTATTCTAATAGCTAAGTTCAATTAATTCCCTCCCTATCCTCTCATGAAATTCAGTAGACACAGAGATGATGAATCTGATGGTCAGGTACAGGGCCTCTCTCAGTCTGTGAATGTGTGTCAGGCGGAGTGTCATCAGCGTCATTAACATTTTTGAACACCCACTATGTGCAAGATACCAGGTTAAGCCTGGCAGGAGGGGGGCCAGTTGTGCAGAGGTTTAAGTCTCTACTTTCATTCATTTGCTTAGTTGACAAATATTTGTTGAGCACCCGTTATGCAAGGCACTAGGGTCTGAAGATTGACCTGATGGCTGCTGAGCTAGAACACATGCTTAAATGAAGATTGGAAAAGGCGCTAGGTTTAGGGTTTGGACATTTTGGTCTTCTGTTTATACAGAAAATCGATTGGGATGGAGATTATGAGTTTATTTCTTCATATATATATATATACAGCTTGAGGGTATTAAACTAGGGGATTCGGGGCTGGGGGTGGGGCTCACACAAAAGATCAGGAAAAGGAAGTCCCTTGGAAAAAAAGGAAAGTCAGACTGAAGCTGATGGCTTTGGAAATGGATTAAGGATTTCTTATGAATTCCCCATTTTATATTTAGAAGTAACATTTTGAATGCCTCACCCCTTGGGGTAAATCTGGTGGTTAAGTAATCAGAGGAGGTGGGAAAAAGAAATAGGAATAGCCACCAAAATAATGAGAAAGAATGAGGTGAGGAGAGAGACTTGTTCAGACACCCAATTCCTCCAAGGTTCAGGAAGGCCTGGGGTTTGCCTGCCCTCAGAAGGAGGCTAGGCGTTACCCGGAGGGTGTTGATGAAGAGTGACATCTGTGTACCAGACACGCAATGACAAGATGATTTAACCCCCCTTCCCAAGGAGATCATCAATGACTGCCCAAGGCTGCTGCTTCCAGACAAAAATCTATGACACAACAATAAAAGAATCTATGCAGCATTTTACCCTGAAGAATGGAGACTGCTTTCATCTTGGCTATATTTATCAACCTCTCCCCCACCCGCCAAGGGCAAGTAAGTGACCGTCGTCCACCACTCTCTGTAGAGACTAAGTCACTGAAATGGATGGGGAGCCCCAAGCAGGGTCCAGGAAGGCCAGGGCCAGGCACTATCCAGCACATTCAAGGGCACACTGACTGGGTGATACATACACAACTACTCCAGGCCGGACACCAAAGCCCATAGCTTCAGCGGATCAGGCCACGTCCCAAGCGCAAACAACGCGGCAGCCGGGGCTCCCCGCTTCTGCTTCACTCCCAGCACGGCGGGAGCTCTGAACACACATCCAGGGTTATGTAACACCTATCTGTCACGGTCCATATGACCAGGGGACTTTCAAAATCATGGTGGCGTGTAACAGTTCACGGTGGTACAGTCATCCCACGGAATCCTAGGTGAGAAGGCACAGGTAGACAGATCCAAGTGGCTGCGCGTCCATGTCACCGCACTTTTCCTATCGCCGGGCGCGCAGATGCATCCGTGAAGTCTCAAACCAGGCACGCAGTTCAGCGAAGGCCGTAGGGAGGACGCCTTCTCGGGCAGGATCGGAACGCCGCCGAGCTGGATGGGAGGGCGGCGGGCGCGGGGCGGGGCGGGGCGGGGCGGGGCGACCGGGGCAGGTGCGGGCCTGGGGCGGCGGAGGCTCAGCGTGAGCGCGGAGGCCCGGCCGCCCGCCCTCCGCCGAGAGGAGTTCCCGCAGCCCGCCCCTGCGCCCGCCCCTCGCCGCCCGCGGCTCCTCTTCGCCGCCGCGCCGCGCCTCGCCTCACCTCGCCATGGTGGAGCGGGGAGACGAGGCGCCGCTGCTGCGCTGGGCCGAGGGCCCCGCCGTCTCCCCGCCGCTGGCCCCGGACCCGCAGGCTGGAGGCCGGGGCTGGGGCGGCGGCAGGGGCGGCCGGGCGGCCGTGGAGCCGCCGAGGAGGCGGGAGCCCGAGGAGCTGGGTCCCTCCCAGGTGCTGCTGCAGCCCGGGCGCCTGGAGCTGGGCGACGTGGAGGAGGACCAGGTGGTGGCCGTGTTCGTGGTCACCTTCGACCCCCGCTCGGGTGAGAGCCGCTCCGAGACCGCGGGCGGGGAGAGGGTCGCCCCCCACTGGGCTTCGGGGGCGGCGGGGGAGGGGCTCGCTGCGCGCGCACCCGCACACGTGCAACTCCCTCCGCGCCGACCGGGCTGCCCCGGGCGAGTCCGGTGCCCCCGGGAGGTCGGGGCGTGGGGCTTTGTTCCCTGCGCCTCTGACCCCGTCTTCATTGCGTCCCGCTGCCTCTCAGCGGATCCCCAGCCCGCGCGCCCGTCCCCACAGTCGTGTTTGCGCTTCTCCGGTGACAGAGGATCTTGTTTGTGGCCACAGGCACGCTGGCTTTTGTTTTCTTTTCGGGCTCGGTTAAAAGGTACCTCCCGTGAAGAGGAGGAACGCCCCCCAGGTGAATTCCTTCCGAAACGGATCGTCCTCAGCTTCCACGTTCCCTGCTTCCCGCCCTTGCTCCCCATCCCTCCCTGCACGGTAACTTTGTGAGCGGCCAAGTTCACTCCCTCTGACGGTATTATTTTGAGGAATTGATGCCTGGAGCATTAAGGGGTGGCACTGAGGGATTAAGCTGGAGACCGATGAAAAGAGAAGCCTCCTCAGGTAGGCTCTTTTTGGTATGTTTGGAGAGTTCAAGTGTTATCTCGCATAATCTTTACCCTGACCATCCAGTAAGGATGTGTGCATTTTACTGGTGAGAGAATTCATGGGGTTCAAAAGTGAATGAGTAAATACCTCCCTCCGAGAGCCTTAGGTGGTCGGGGAAGGACCCTGCTCTCAGGATTGGAGGGATGAGAGCTGTAGTCTTGGTTCTAGGGTTTAAGAAAGCCCAGGTGTGTCTTTCTATCCTAACTCCACTGAGGTTGCTGGAATGTGGAGTGTCAGGGGAAAAAAACCAGAACAGTTTCTTTCTGGAGTTCCCTTCCTGGTCTGGCAAGGATGAGGTGTGGAAGCCATTCTGAAAAACTTGATACTGTGCGCTGGAGTGGGAGGAAAAAGGGTGAGGGTCTTGGGATGGCAGAAGATACAATCCAGGCAGGATTATAAACCAGCAAGACCCAGGAAGAAGTAGGAACAGCTGTGGGGAGACTAGGCCTTTCTGACTCCTGTTTATTCCTTGGCCCCATCCCAGTGGGTTTCAAACATTTTTGACTGTGACCCACCATATGAAATTCATTTTACATACCAATCAGTGTGCTCACATACGTACATATGTAACTGAAACAGAAGTTTCATGAAATAGTATTAACCCCTTTTACATGTAGTGCATACTGGCATTTTCTATTTTTCTTTTTCTTTTTTTTAATGCTCATCACATAGGCTAGTTGACTCATGTATGGTTGGGACTCCCAGACAGAAAAACTGTTCTTTTTTTGACCAGAGTAACCTTTATTGCTAGACAAAAACAGATACTACTTTGTAACTAATAATATTCCTTATGCCCTACCCCATCACCTACATACAGTAAATAGATATGAGCATGAGATTCATTCTGGAAAGTGTTTAAGAGTAACTAGAAGAAATGGAGAGAAAGCGCTAACAGGCTCTGATTTAGCAGTGGTCGCTCTGGCGGTAGAGCCTAGAGAGGGGAAGAGGAGAAGAAAAAAATACTACACTAACCACAGATGGAGTTAATAACATTGAAAAGCACCACAGAGCTGGAACCCTCCCCCTGCCTTGTCAATCACAGCTGGTGAGCATGATTTTGTGGGTATGTGTATATGGAGTATTTGTGTGTACGTGTGATGCACACACACACGCACAAGTATGTATTTGTAATGGTTTTCAGATTAAGGTTAGTGTGGAAAGAAGGGATTTAACTGACACTTGGACACTTGCTTTGTGCAGGCGTTTTACTATAATGGTTTTTCATCGAATTCTCATCACCATTGTAATTTGATGATCGTTTATAACCAAGGATGATTAAGTAACTTGGAAATATTAACTAGCTAATAAATACTTGACTCCGAGTCTGGTTGTCTTTCTAGAATACAACACTGCCTGAACCTCTGGCCCCTAACTTTTCATCTTACTGGGTGCAGAGAGGGGAGAGGCTGAGAAGGAGTGGGGGAGGGGAGAGAGTGTGTTTTTAACTTTGGTTGATGGTTTTGTTTTGGTTTTTTTTTTGGAAAGCTGCTGTTTCCTGCCCATAACTCTCTTTTCTCATCTTCTCAGTCCCAATTGGCACTTTACTTCCTTTAAAAAATTGTGATAGTACCTATAGCAAGTAAAAATTATATGGTGCAGTATAATTCTAAGAGTTGAAGATGGAATGAATGAATGCTACTGGGGTTTCCAGGGCTGCAAAGGTCGACACTAGGACAAGGGCCTCAGAGAGCCCCTGGAGTGTCCCTTGGGTGAAGGTTGAGGGTTGAGGAAATCACGGTCTGGGGAGGGGAGATGGAGGCGTCTCCTGGTTTTAATAGTTCAGTGTCTTCCTCTTTCTGCTATGGAGGCAGGTGTGCTACGTTATTATTTAATCTTGGTCCACCAAGGCTTTGCCTTCCTTAGCCCATGATACCCAAAGTAGTAAAGTGAATACTGGCTTCTTTACCCAAATCAGAACATATCACAGAAGTTCTTCCACGCGAGAAACTGGCTAGAGTTTCTGCGCCTGCCTGTCTGCTCCCCATGTCTCTCCCAGCTGTGTCCTCAGTGTCCTTCCCCAGGAGCTCCTCCCTTGTCTCCAAACCTCCCCAGTCGCCTACTGCCCAGGCCATGGGTATTTCATTCATCTTCCCACCTGGTATAGGGAACTGTTGGCACATGCGCCTGCGAGAGTACAGGAGGGGATGGGGGAGGAGGGAATCCACAGCCGTGGGTCATGTGTCAGGGCGTGCGTGGTCTGGGTGCTGAGAGAGGGTGCGAGGGAGGAGTTGGATCCTGGTCACACACACATTCACACGCTCTTGGGCAGGGATGTGCTCAGTGATTCCCAGACCGGTGTATGGGAATAAGAGTAATTCTCCTATAGTTTTGGATACTAATTTTGGGTTGGGCATCTGTAGAAAGAATCAGAGAAGAGGCTGGGGCCGTAAAGAATGTTATTTTCATTGGAGTCACGGTTTGAAAATTATGGTTGTTGGATCTACCGATGTTGTGAGGTCTGTAGGGGCTTCAGGGTCAAGTGAGGCAGAGGCGCTTTCTCTCTCTCTCACATACACTCTCCTTCCCCTGTCTCTCTCGCACTCACTCCCTGACACACTCAGTCTTTATCTGGGGCAGGGAGTCCCTGGGATGGTGGTAGTGCCGGCCATGTGGGCTGCAGAGCTGCTATTGAAACCAGGCCCAGATGCCGACTATGGGAGCCAAGTGGGAGAGGTTGGCAGCCAGAATATTGCTTTTTCATCGTGTCCAACCCATTATTTAGAGCTTTGGGTTTTCATTTTGATTCTCTTCTTCGGGTCTCTAGTAAAATTTTCGTTCTTTGGTCTGCTGAATTAAGGGAAAAGTTACTGTCACACTGGGAAATCAGCCTGCTCCCGCATCCCCTCTATGAAGGTGACATAGCTGTCTCGCCACGTGACTGAGGGCTTGTGTGTGGGCCTGAGGTGGGTAGAGCTCTGGCTCTACAATGTATGACACCTGTGAATCAGCCTCACTGGACTGTTGCTTTATAGGAGATTCACTTTCAACAGCTGCATTTTCCCCAGAGTTATTTTGTGAGTGTCTGGGGGAAATTCCTATGCTGTGCGTGTCTGTGTTGGGTTGGCTGAGCGGAGGAAAACCTGCTGAGGTTTGTAGGATGTCTCTTTTTCCTTTGTTCTTCCTGATTAGGGATGAATTACCTGTTCCTCCCTCAACCTCTAGCCAGTGCCTAAATTACATCTAAGCCCCTGTTTAATTTAGTGCATCGAAGTGCTCCTGTGTTCATGTCAAATGAGCGTAGTATTTAAAATCACTCACATACACTAATTTTAACCCCCATACATTCTCCGTATAGTCAGCAGAATACAAGCATTTTCTTTTAAACAATGGCGACGTGGAGGCAGCGAGACAGGGCCAGGTGTAGCGTCTGAGGCATGACTTGGAGGGCTGCCCAGGTCATCGGACTCATGCAAATAATAAGTGGCTCCAGCCTCTGGTGGGAACGGGACAAAGCAGAATGAGAATGGAAAATTTGGAGCGCCACTTTGAGTCTCAAAGAGCAGTCCTACAAATGGCCAGCTCAGAGAGGCCAAGAGAAGGCCGGTTCTGATAGCCTAGGCAAGAAAGCCTCTTCCAATGATTAACTCTGCCGCGTCCTTTCTCTCTAGTTTCTATCAGATGTCAGTGGAATACAGCTGTGGTGAATTTCATTAATTCCCACATTGGCAAACTCTTTCCCAGGCTCTTGGTGATTCACCTGCTTGCGGTTTTCAGGGAGAAGGTCAGTTGGTGACCATCTGCAGCGACTTCTGTTTCTCCTCTTGAAAGTGGATGGAAACTAGAGTAGGAGTGGGAATCATAACAACCACCACTTACTGAGTGCCCACCGTGGACCAGGAACTAGCTAATCCTTTCAACAATCTTCTCTGTAATGTGGTAAGACAATTCAAAACTATTTAAGACCCAGAGTTGAGTGATATGGGCTGTCGACTTTTCTGGCATTAGAGTCTGAGCCATATCAGCTTCTGAGGTTTCTTCCATCTCTGGGATTTGGGGGCCTCCTGCAGAAGTGGGGACCACAAGTACACGTGGATTCTTGCCTTTATTCAGGGCTTGTGTGTATGCCGATGGGCAGAGCTGATGGAAAGAGTAAAAATCAATGCACATGTTGGAGAGGGGAGAACTAGTACACAGCTCCACTCTTGAGGTCAGAGGAGCCGTAACAGGACCTTGAGCTGAGGTAGCCACTGCTTACGAAATCAAGGCCTCAGGAGGAAATTCTTGATTGGGAACCGCCCAACACGGAGGGAGAAAAGGAGGAAGGAAAGCCACGTATTTCCCATTAGACAGAGATTATTTTGGTTCAAGATCATTGCTTTCTCCGTTTTAAATATTCTGAGATCAGCTTTCTTAACAGGCAGCAGCAGTAGCAGCTAATATCTATTCCCCCTGGAGAAATGGTGGTTGGTGAAATCCAAATACGCTTGGGGGTGTGGTCATTTCACATTTCAACAGAAATAGAAGGCAGAGGCAGCGCTGTATGTAGATAGGACAGAGTACATCTCACCTAGCGTAGGAGCTTGTGAAACATCAGCTCTGGGAGGCCCTGGCACACAGGGCCACGAGGTTCAGACCATCTCTGCATCTACAGCCAGGCTCAGCATTGCCCTGTGGCTTCCCTGGGTACCTGAGCCGCCAACTCAGTAATCTGTTAGTCCAAGTTCCTTTGCCTGAGCCCAGAATCTGGCACTGGGCTGCCAAGTTATGTTCCATCAATATTTATTGAATGACTGGCTGAATGTACACAAAGCAGATTGCCGCGTTTGTTCCTCGTGCGGTCATGTCCATCCCTCCTAGAGGCTAGGCAGGGCCCAAGGCAAGGGGGGGACATGGAGATGGAAGGAGAGCAAGTCAGGAAATAAGGCACTTGTCAGTGTTGACTCCTCTCTTTGATTGCCTACCCCTGGGATGAGCCCTTCTGTTCAGTCCTGCCAGGCCCCAGCTCCCTGGCTGCGTTCCTAAAGTGTGGTGAGGAAATTTGTAAAACCAAATGGCTTTGAGTGTGAAGGCTGAGCCTGAGGTAGGCAGCATTCTGTGTGAGGTTTTTCTGGCCCTAAATGGCTCACGACAAGGATTGTTATTTCTGCCAAATCACTTTCCTTTAAGCCTTTTACAAGTTCCATATATAAACGGGTTTCTAATTTTTGAGACTAGTGTACTATTTCTGTTAAAGGATGACCTTTAGCCATCATGCTGTTTCATCCCCTTAAATATAACACATTGTCTCAATTATTTTTTGCTTTTGCAAAGTCCTTTATGCTTAGCTTATGGTTTTTTGCATCTCTGTTATTTCAGTTATGTTTCTTAATTCATATGTTGAAATTTTTAAATTTAATTGTTTTTTTATATTGGGGTATAGTTGATTTACAGTGTTGTTAGTTTCAGGTGTACAGCAGTGATTCTGTTATACATATATCCATTCTTTTTCAGATTCTTTTCCCATATAGCTTATTATAGAATATTGAGTAGAGTTCCCTGTGCTGTACAGTAGGTCCTTGTTGATTGTCTATTTTCTATATAGTAGTAATCCCAAACTCCTGATTTATCCCTCCCCCCCACCTTCCCCCTCTGGTACCATAAATTTGTTTTCAAAGCTTGTGAATCTGTTTCTGTTTTGTAGATAAGTTCATTTGTGTCATATTTTAGATTCTACATATAAGTGATATCATATGGTATGTGTCTTTCCCTTTTTGACTTAATTCACTTAGTATGATAATCTCTAGGTCCATCCATGTTGCTGCAAATGGCATTATTTCATTCTTTTTTATGACTGAGTAATATTCCACTGCATATATTGATATGTACCACATCTTCTTTATCCATTCATCTGTCAATGGACATTTAGGTTGCTTCCACATCTTGGCTATTGTAAATAGTGCTGCAGTGAACATTGAGGTGCATGTATCTTTTTGAATTATGGTTTCCTCCAGATATATGCCCAGGATTGGGATTACTGGATCATATGGTAGTTTTTTAAGGAACCTCCAGACAGTTCTCCATAGTGGTTGTACCAATTTACCTTCCCACCAACAGTTTAGGAGGGTTGCCTTTTCTCCACACCCTCTCCAGCACTTATTGTTTGTAGACTTTTTGATGTTGGCCATTCTGACCGGTGTGAGGTGAAACCTCATTGCAGATTTGATTTGCATTTCTCTAATGATTAGCGATGTTGAGCATCTTTTCATGTGCGTATTGCCATCTGTATGTCTTCTTTGGAGAAATGCCTATTAAGATCTTCTGCCCACTTTTTGATTGGGCTGTTTGCTTTTTTGATATTGAACTGTATGAGCTGTTTGTACATTTTGGAGATTAATCCCTTGTCAGTCACTTTGTTTGCAAATATTTTTTCCCATTCTGTGGGTTGTCTTTTCATTTGGTTTATGGTTTCCTTTGCTGTGAAAAAGCTTTTAAGTTTCATTAGGTCCCATTTGTTTATTTTTGTTTTTATTTTCATTAGGAGGTGGATTCAAAAAAGATATTGCTGCAGTTTATGTCAAAGAGTATTCTGCCTATGTTTTCCTCTAGTATCTGGTCTTACATTTAGGTATTTAATTCATTTTGAGTTTATTTTTGTGTATGATGTTAGAGAATGTTCCAATTTCATTCTTTTACATATAGCTGTCCAGTTTTCCCAGCACCACTTATTGAAGAGACTGTCTTTTCTCCACTGTATATTCTTGCCTTCTTTGTCCTAAATTAATTGACCATAGGTGCGTGGGTTTATTTCTGGGCTTTCTATCCTGTTCCATTGATCTGTATTTCTGTTTTGTGCCAGTACCATACTGTTTTGATTGGTGTAGCTTTGTAGTATAGTTTGAAGTTAGGGTGCCTGATTCCTTCAGCTCTGTTTTTCTTTCTCAAGGTTGCTTTGGCTATTTGGGGTCTTATATATTTCCATACAAATTGAAAATTTTTTTGTTCTAGTTCTGTGAAAAATGCCATTGGTAATTTGATCGGGATTGCATTGAATCTGTAGATTGCCTTGGTTAGTATAGGCATTTTGACAATATTGGGTCTTCCAATCCAAGAACATGGTATATTTTGCATCTGTTTGTGTCATCTTTGATTTCTTTCATCAGCATCTCATAGTTTTCAGAGTACAGGTCCTTTGCCTCCTTAGATAGGTTTATTCCTAGGTATTTTATTTTTTTGATGAGATGGTAAGTGGGATTGTTTCCTTAATTTCTCTTTCTGATTTTTCCTTGTTAGTGTATAGAAATGCAAGAGATTTCTGTGTATTAATTTTGTATCCTGCAACCTTACCAAATTCATTGATGAGCTCTAGTAGTTTTCTGGTAGCATCTTTAGGATTTTCTATGTATAGTATCATATCATCTGCAAACAGTGGCAGTTTTACTTCTTTTCCAGTTTGGATTCCTTTTATTTCTTCTTCTTCTCTGTTTGCCATGGCTTGGATTTCCAAAACTATGTTGAATAAAAGTGGTGAGAGTGGACATCCTTATCTTGTTCCTGATCTTAGAGGAAATGCTTTCAGCTTTTCACTGTTGAGTATGATGTTAGCTGTGGGTTCGTCATATATGGCCTTTATTATGTTGAGGTAGGTTCCCTCTGTGCCTACTTTCTGCAGAGTTTTTATCATAAATGGGTGTTGAATTTTGTCAAAAGCTTTTCCTGCATCTATTGAGATGATCATATAGTTTTTATTCTTCAATTTGTTATCAGGGTGTATCCACTGATTGATTTGCAGATACTGAAAAATCCTTGCACCCCTGGGAATAATCCCACTTGATCATGGTGTATGATCCTTTTAATGTATTGTTGGATTCGGTTTGCTAGTATTTTGTTGAGGATTTTTGCGTCTATGTTCATCAGTGATGTTGGCCTGTAATTTTCTTTTTTTGTGATATCGTTATCTTCTTCTGGTACCAGGGTGATGGTGGCCCCATAGAATGAGTTTAGGAGTGTTCCTTCCTCTGCAGCTTTTTGCAAGAGTTTCAGAAGGATAGGTGTTAACTCTTCTCTAAATGTTTGATAGAAGAATTCACCTGTGAAGCCATCTGGTCTTGGACTTTTGTTTGTTGGAATTTTTTTGATCACAGTTTCAATTTCAGTACTTGGTGATTGGTCTGTTCATATTTTCTATTTCTTCCTGGTTTGGTCTTGGAAGACTGTACCTTTCTAAGAATTTGTCCATTTCTTCTAGATTGTCCATTTTATTGGCATATAGTTGCTTGTAGTAGTCTCTTATGACTCTGTTTCTGTGGTGTCAGTTGTAACTTCTTTTTCATTTCTAATTTTATTGATTTGAGCCCCTTCCCTTTTTTTCTTGATGAATCTGGCTAAAGGTTTATCAATTTTGTTTATCTTTTCAAAGAACCAGCTCTTAGGTTCATTGATCTTTTCTATTGTTTTCTTTGTCTCTTTCATTTATTTCTGCTCTGATCTTTATGATTTCTTTCCTTCTACTAACTTTGGGTTTTGCTTGTTCTTCTTTCTCTAGTTGCTTTAGGTGCAAGTTTAGGTTGTTTATTTGAAATTTTTCTTGTTTCCTGAGGTAAGATTGCATTGCTGTAAACTTCCCTCTTAGGACTGCTTTTGCTGCCTCCCATAGGTTTTCGATCTTTATGCTTTCGTTTTCATTCGTTTCTAGGTATTTTTTAATTTCCTCTTTGATTTCTTCATTGATCCATTGGTTTGTTGTAGCACATTGTTCAGCCTCCATGTGTTTGTGTTTTTGCAATTTTTTTTGTAGTTGATTTCTAATCTTATAGCATTGTGGTTGGAAAAGATGCTTGGTATGATTTCAGTTTTCTTTAATTTACTGAGGTTTGCTTTGTGGCCCAGCATCTGATCTGTCCTGGAGAATGTTTCGTGTGCACTTGAGAAGAATGTGTATTCTGCTGCTTTTGGATGGAATGTCCTATACATATAAATTAAGTCCATCTGGTCTAATGTGTCACTTAAGGCCTGTGTTTCCTTATTGATTTTCTGTCTGGGTGAACTGTCCATTGATGTAAGTGGAGTGTTAAAGTCCCCCACTATTATTGTTTTACTGTCAGTTTCTCCTTGTATGGCTGTTAGCATTTGCCTTAATTTATAAGGAGCTCCTATGTTGGGTGCATATATATTTATGATTGTTATATCTTCTTGGATTGATCCCTTGATCATTATGTAGTGTCCTTCTTTGTTTCTTGTAACAGTCTTTATTTTAAAGTCTACTTTGTCTGATAAAAGTATTGCTACTCCAGCTTTCTTTTGATTTCCATTTGCATGGAATACCTTTTTCCATCCCCTCACTTTCAGTCTGTATGTGTCCCTAGATCTGAAGTGGGTCTCTTTTAGACAGCATATATACAGGTCTTGTTTTTGTATCCACTCAGCCAATCAGTGTCTTTTGGTTGGAGCATTTAATCTATTTACATTTAAGATAATTATCAATATGTATGTTCTTATTGCTATTTTGTTAATTGTTTATTTGGCTGTGTTGGGTCTTAGTTGTGGCACGTGGGATCTTCTTTGTGGCATGTGGGATCTTCGTTGCAGCACGCGGGCTTCTCTCTAGTTGTGTGTGGGCTCAGTAGTTGCAGCGCGCAGGCTCTCTAGTTGTGGCATGCAGGGTCCAGAGTGTGCGGGTCAGTAGTTGTGGCGTGTGGGTTCCAGAGTGCATGGGCTCAGTAGTCACAACACATGGGCTCTCTAGTTGTGGCACACAGGCTCTAGAGCTCATGGGCTTAGTTGCCCTGTGGCATGTGGGATCTTAGTTCCCTGACCAGGGATTGAACCCACATCCCCTGCATTGGAAGGTGGATTCTTAACCACTGGACCACCAGGGAAGTCCTGCCATTTTGTTAATTGTTTAGGATTTGTTTTTGTAGGTCTTTTTTTTTGCTCTTCCTCTTTTGATCTCTTCCCTTGTGATTTGATGACTATCATTAGAGTTGTGTTTGGATTGATTTTTCTTTTTTTTGTGTGTATATATTGTAGATTTTTGGTTTGTGGTTACCATGAGGTTTTGATATAGCAGTCTATATATATATATATCTCCAAGATTGTTTTAAGTCTCTGGTCTCTTAATTTCAAATGCATTTCCAATATCCTGCATTTGTACTCACCTCTTTGCACAATTGCTGGTTTTGATACCATATTTGTGTGTGGATAATTTCTTACCTTTACTGTATGTTTGCCTTTACCCATGAGCTTTCCCATTTGTAATTTTCTTATTTCTAGTTGTGGCCTTTTCTTTGCTGCCTAGAGAAGTTTGTTGAGCATTTTTTGTAAAGCTGGTTTGGTGGTGCTGAATTCTCTAAGCTTCTGCTTGTCTGTAAAGTTTTTGATTTCTCTGTCGAATCTGAACAAGAGCCTTGCTGGGTAGAGTATACTTGGTTGTAGGTTTTTCCTTTTCACACTTTAAATATATCAGGCCACTCCCTTCCGGCCTGCAGTTTCTGCTGAAAAATCAGCTGATAATCATATGGGGGTTCCCTTTCTCTTTGTCTTTAATTTTTGTCAATTTGATTAATATGTGTCTTGGCATGTTCCTCCTTGGGCTTATCCTGTATGGGACTCTCTGCACTTCCTGGACTTGAGTGTTTCCTTTCCTATGTTAGGGAAGTTTTCAGCTATTATCTCTTCAAATATTTTCTCAGACCCTTTCTTTCTCTCTTCTTCTGGGACCCCTATAATGCAAATGTTGGTGTGATGAACGTCGTCCTAGAGGTCTCTTAGATTGTCCGCATTTCTTTTCATTCTTTTTTCTTTATTCTGTTCCATGGCAGTGATTTCCACCATTCTTTCTTCCAGCTCACTTATTCATTCTTCTGCCTCATTTATTTTGCTATTGATTCTGTCTAGTGTATTTCTCATTTCAGTTATTGTATTGTTCATCTCTGTTTGTTTGTTCTTTAAATCTTCTAGCTCTTTGTTAAACATTTCTTGTATCTTGTTGGTCTGTGCCTCCATTCTTTTTCCAAGATCTTGGATCATCTTTACTATCATTACTCTGAATTCTTTTTCAGGCAGATTGCCTATCTCCACTTCACTTAGTTGTTCTTCTGAGGTTTTATCTTGTTCCTTCATCTGGAATATATTCTTCTGCCATCTCATTTTGTCTAACTTTCTGTGTTTCTGGTCTCTGTTTCTCAGGCTGCAGGTTTTGTAGTTCCTGTTGCTTCTGGTGTCTACTCCCATTAGGTGAGGTTGGTTCAGGGGCTTGTGCAGGCTTCCAGGTGGGAGGCACTGGTGCCTGCCCACTGGTGGATGGAGCTGGGTCTTGTCTCTCTGGTGGGCAGGACCGTGTCAAGGGGTGTGTTTAGAAGTGGCTGTGCACTCAGGATGACTTCAGGCAACCTGTCTGCTGTTGGGTGGGGACAGGTCTTGGTACCAAAATGGCAACTTCTGGGAGAGCTCATGCCAATGAATATTCCCTGGGGCCTCTTCCACCAGTGTCCTTGCTCCCACAGTGAGCCACAGCTGACCCCTGCATCCCCAGGAGATCCTCCACGACCCGCAGGTAGGTCTTGCCCAGGCTCCTGTGGAGTCACTGCTTTGCCCTGGGTCCCAGTGCACATGAAACCTTGTGTGCACACTCCAAGAGTGGAGTCTCTGTTTCCCCTAGTCCTCTGTAGCTCCTGCACTCAAGCCCTGCTGGCCTTCAAAGCCAAATGCTCTGGGAGCTCCTCCTCCCAATGCCAGACCTCCAGGCTGGGGAGCCTGACATGGGGCTCAGAAGTCTCACTTCTGTGGGAGAACCTCTGCGATACAATTATTTTCCAATTTGTGGGTCACCCACCTGGCGGGTATGGGTTTTGATTATATCATGAAAACACCCGTCCTACTGTCTCGTTGTGGCTTCTTCTTTGCCTTTGGATGTAGAATACTTTTTTGGTAGTTTCCAGTCTTCTTTATTGATGGTTGTTCAGCAGTTAGTTTTGATTTTGGTGTTTTCATGAGAGGAGGTAAGCTCAAGTCCTTTTATTCTGCCATCTTGTCTCCCTCTCATATGTTGAAATTTTTTAAACCTCAGAAAAGTTGAAAGAATAGTACAGTGAAAATCTATATATCCCTGACTTAGATATATGTGTCACTCCCCATTTGTTGACATTTTGCCATATTTGCTTTATCTAAAGTCAGTTCCACAGTAATGTGAAATACGCATTCCTAAAAACCACTGTGCTAAGCAAATCATGCAGTAAAAATCACAGGGCTTATGGGGAAGATGGGGTGAGGGGCACAACACTCAAAAACGTTGTCCGTGACACGTTAAAGAAAGATAGGAACATAATAAAAGTGGTAGGGTGGTTGTACATATGTTAAATAATTAAGAAATACATCAGTACTCAAAATACGGCACTCTACCTTAAAAAAGACCTGCTTTGCATACGAAGGTGGGTGTTGGAAGGGTTGAGCTTGTGAGTTATAATGAAGCAGAGGAAGAGGGCTTTGTGAAACTGGATGGAAAGTTGTAACACTAGAGGAGATAAGTGTGGCTCAGAACACACATGGTGAACCAAGGTAGCAGGCAGATGTTTGAGTGTTGTGTGGAGATGCGTTTTGTGTAGTGCTACAGCTGGGTGCAGTTTTCTGTGTTCACATTGTGAACCTTGAGATCAAAATCACATATCAGCAAACATGAAATTCCCTATGATTGAATTGTTAACATATCGACTGCTTTGGAACAAATATGGCCAGCATTATAGCAGAGCTGAGGATATATAAATATACTTTTTTTTTCTGAACTATTTGAAAGTAACTTTCAGACATCATGACATTGCATTTCTAAATACTTAAGTTTAAATCTCCTAAGAATAAGGCCGTTTTCCTACATAACCACAATATCATTACTACCCCAGGATTATTAACCTAGGTTAATTAGTTTATTACCTTTCTTAATTAATAAATTTTATTTTATTTTTAACAATTTTAGGTTTACAGGAAAACTGAGCAGAAAGTACAGAGTTTCCATATACCCTCTTCCCCTACCTGCCCGCCCGGCCCCCCTGTTACCTCTATTATTGACATCTTGCATTAGCGTGGTATATTTATTGTAATTGATGAACCAATATTTATACATTATTGTTATCTGAAGTTCATAGTTTATATAAGGGTTCACTCTTCCTGTTGTACATTCTCTGGGTTTTGAAAAATGCACAATGTTAGGTATCCACCATAACAGTATCATACAGAATAGTTTTACTGCCCTAAAAATCCTCTGTGGTCTGCTTATTCATCTCTGCTTACCCCCTGATCTTTTTTACTATCTATAGTTTTTCCTTTCCAAAATGTCACATAGTTGGGATTTTGCAGAATATAGCTTTTTTAGACTGGCTTCTTTCACTTAGCAATATGCATTTAAGTTTCCTCCATGTCTTTTCGTGGCTTGGTGGCTCATTTCTTTTTATTGCTGAATAGTATTTTGTTATATGGATATCCCACAGTTTTTTTTTATCCATTCACCTTTTTGAAGGACATCTTGGTTGCTTCCAATTTTTGGCAATTATATTAACAAAGCTGCTATAAACATTAACGTGCAGGCTTTTGTGTGGACCTAAGTTTTCAACTCATTGGATAAATATACAAAGGAGCATGATTGCTGGATCATGTGGTAAGAATATGTTTAGTTTTGTGAGCAGCTGCCAAACTGTCTTCCAAAGTGGCTGTACCATTTTGCACTCCCACCAGCAGTGGATGAGCTTTCCTGTTGCTCCACATCCTCGTCAGCATTTGGTGTTTTCAGCGTTTTGGATTTTGACCATTCTAATAGGTGTCTAGTAGGATCTCATTGTTTTAATTGGCAGTTCCTTGATGATATGTGATATTGAGCATGTTTTCATATGCACGTTTACCATCTGTATGTCTTCTTTGGTGAGATATCTGTTCAGATCTTTTGTCCATTTTTTAAATTGAGTTGTTTTCTTAATGTTGAGTTTTAAGAGTTCTTATTTTGTATATAAGCCTTTATCGGGTATGTTTTTGCAAATATTTTGCCCCATCATTAGCTTGTCTTTTTATTCTCTTAATGGTGTCTTTCACAGATCAGTTTTTAATTTTAATGAAGTATAACTTACCAATTTTTTCTTCATGGATGATTCTTTTGGTGGTGTATCTAAAAACTCATTGCTAAACTCAAAGTCACCAAGATTTTCTCCTATGTTATCTTCTAGAAGTTTTATAATTTTGCATTTTACATTTAGGTATACTATTCATATTGAGTTAATTTTTGTGCAAAGTGTAAGGTCTGTGTCTAGATTCATTTTTTTTCCGTATGGATATCCAGTTGTTCTAACACCACTTGTTGAAAGGACTATCTTTTTTCCCATTGTATTACCTTAGCTCCTTTGGCAAAGATCAGTTGACTATATTTGCATGGGTCTATTTCTGGGCTCTCTAGTCTGTTCCATTGATCTATTTGTCTAATCTTGTGCCAGTACCATACTGTCTTGATTACTATAGCTTTATAGTGAGTCTTAGAATCAGGCAGTATTAGTTCTTTTCAGTATTGTATTGGCTAATTTCAGCCTTTTGCCTTTCCATGTAAACTTTAGAATTAACTTGTCAGTATCCATAAATAGCTTATTGGGATTTTCATTGAGATTGCATTAAATCCATAGCTTAGCAAATGTGAAATTCCCTCTGTGCACATTGTTCTTAACATATCAATTGTGTTGGTACAAATTCAGCAAGCACTGTACTAGAATTGACTAAATACAGATAAAAACTTTTTTCCTTAGCCATTTGAAAGTAAATGCAGGGCTTCCCTGGTGGCGCAGTGGTTAAGGACCCGCCTGCCAATGCAGGGGACACGGGTTTGAGCACTGGTCCAGGAAGATCCCACATGCCGAGGAGCAACTAAGCCCATGCGCCACAACTACTGAGCCAGCGCTCTAGAGCCCATGTGCCACGACTACTGAAGCCTGTGCTCCTAGAGCCCGTGCTCTGCAACAAGAGAAGCCACCACAGTGAGAAGCCCGCGCACCACAACAAAGAGTAGCCCCCGCTCACCGCGACTAGAGAAAGCCTGCACACAGCAACAAAGACCCAATGCAACCCAAAATAAAAAATAGTAAATAAAATAAATTAATTTAAAAAAAGAAAGTAAATGCAGACATGACTTCACTCCTAAATACTTGAGTATAAACCTCCTAAGAAAAAAGGACATTTTTCTACATAACCACAATGTCATTAATACTAGCTTTTTAAAAACATGCATATCCTCTATAAAGCTGGGTTTTTGCCTTGTTTTTGTTTTTAATGTCCATCCTGTCTTGTGCTAAGCACTGTGCTATGTTGGGATGTAAAGATAAACAAGCAGAGTTCCTGCCTTTAAGAAGTCCAGTCTCCTGGGGAGACAGACATCTAAGACGATGATTGTATTAGGCTGGGATGAGGGCCATAGTAGTTTTATCTACTTTCCTTTCATTCAAGGAGTGTGTCAGCAGAAATGTTCTTCCTGTGGGATAAAGAACTGTTCCCAGAGTGGTGTTCTGGAGTCCATGCTCCATTCTGTGATTCACCGGCCTGACCCTGATGGACCTTTCTCCCCGACCTAGAGGGGCTTGCATCCATCTAGAAGAGAAGGATGTAACTAACAGGGTGTCATTCACTTTGTCTGATTCTTTCAGTTCCTATACAGTGAGGATTGGCCAGGCACAGAGGAATAAGAAAGAAGCTTTGAGAACCAGGCTGAGGAATTGGGGGCTTTATTCTTCAGATCAGCTGTATTAAGTAAGAAGACGTATGTTTGGCTATGAATACCAGAGACCCAAATTAACAGTGACTTAATCAGGATAAGAGTTTAGTTTTCACTTAACAGTCAGGTGATAGCCGTTCCAGGGCTGGAATGCTGGTTCAGATCCATGGGGTCATCCAAGGACCTAGACTCAAGTTGGCTCTCACTCCATCATCCCCTCCTTGATATGTGGGCTGATGCCCTCACCTGTATGATTTAAGATGGCTTGTCACCACATCCATATGCCAGGCAGCAGGATGGAAGAAGGGACTACATACTCCTTCCCTTTAAGGCACGTTTTGGAAAAACACACCTCACTTCTGCCTGTATGCCACTGGCCAGAATTTACTTGTGTAGCCATACCTATTTGCAAGAAGGTACAGAGAAACGTAGTCACCATTTGGAAGGCCATATGCCAGGCTAAGAATAGGAGGTCCTATTCCCTATAAGAAAGGAGGAGTGGTATGTACTAAGGGTCAACTTGCAGCCCCTAATATAGTGGTATTTCTTTAAAAAAAAAAAAAGCCTTCTATAAAATTTGGCCCTTAAGATGCTCCTTAAAAATAGGTTTATTGGCCAAATAATTTTGGAAACATTTAGCATGGTATTGATCTCGTAGAGATTCGTAATGTAGAGAAACATTAAAGGCTCTGAGAAGTTCTGCAGTAAAGGAACATGTCTGTCTTTGTTTAACCTAAACAAAGATTGTTTGGCCAAAATCCTTTTTTACAAATTTTGTTTTTTGCAGAAGCCCTAGTCACCTAAGCTTTGGGAAACACTGCTTTGGGAATTATTAAAGTTTCCTTAGTTTGCAGTGATGCAAACATTTTTACAGCTGTTCCATTCCTAGGGACGTAGTCAACAGAAATGTGTGCATATTGTGTCAGTCAAAGTCAAGGTTTAATCAAAGAAACAGAACCACTGGGAGATAAATAAAGGGATTTATTGCAGGGATTTGATCTTGTGCAGTTGTTGTGGGATCTGGTTAGAAAGCCTGTGTAAAGCTGTTGCCTTGTGTCTGATGGTGGAGCTTGAAGTCTCTTGAGCGGACAGTTAGGAAGAAGAGAGTAAAGTTGAGAAGAAGGAGAACAAGCTGGAACTCATGAGGGTGGGTGGGAACCCAGGTCAGTGTGTCGCTGCCTCCTGTTCTAATGATGTGGTGCCCTGACCTGATGAAGCTGGTGCCCTTCATTATGGAACTAAGCACACGCCTGGGGTGGGTGGGAGTCAGAGAAGCTGACAGAGGACCCAGGGAAGGTGGATCCATTGGCAGCAGGCCTGCCAGCCACCCCCCCCAAGTGCGATGAGCCTGCAAGGTAAGCAGCAACGCCCATGAGTTACCTGATGCCCTCACACTGGCCTTCCAACATAAACACAATATGGCTACTGCTTCACTTCACCTCCCCAGTCTCAAACGGAAATGGGAATGCTGAGAAATGTGAATCAGCCCAGCCGGGTCACACATTACAAAGCTACCGCACATGTAGTCACCAGATGACAAGTATGGAATTGTTCACAGTAGTGCTGTTTGTGATAGCTTCAAATAAGAAGTAAGCTAAATGTGCATCAACAGTTAAATAGATAAGTAAGCTGTGTTACGTGCATAGGATGGAAATAGTAAATGAAGAAATTATTGCTACATGCATCAACATGGATGAATCTTGCAAAAAAATATTGAGCCAAAGAAGACAGACACAAAAGAATACAAACTATGATTGCATTTATATAAATTTCTAAAACAGCAGAGCTAATTTATGGTGTTAGAAGTCAGGATAATAGTTAGCCTTGAGAGAGGGTTAATGATTCGGACAGGGCAGAAGAGAGGCTTCTGTTTTGCTGCTCATGTCCTGCTTCTTGATCTGGGTTCTGCTCACACAGGTATGTTCGTGCTGGGAAAACTCATTGTGCTGCATAGCTATGATCTGTGCACTTTTCTAAACTTATCCTTCAGCACAAAGTTTAGGTACATTAAAGTTTTAACAAGTCCTTGAGTAGTCATGGACGGGCTGGGTTAAGGAAAGGAACTAAGAGCAAGTTGAACCCTGCGTGGAGTGGCATGGGGGCGGGGAACAAGGCAGCAGGTACCAGAAGAAGCAGGTAAGTAAGTGAGAGGACAGAGTCTGCCAGAGGGACGTCGCAGGCTGTCCCTCTCCTAGGCTGGCCATCTGTTGCCATCATGAAGGGTTAGGACCGCGTGCACAGGAGGCTCGTCAACAGAAGCACCCACGTGGCACAGATCATGATCGTGTAGATTTGGGGGGAGGGTCAGCACCTTTGTGAGCTTCCTGGGTGTCCTGATGCACAACACAGGGTGAAAGCCACTGGACCGAGGAGACCGTAGACGGGGATGCTAGCGGAAAGACAGGAATGTGGGGGAAGTCGGTGTGTGAAACCTTACCTTTCTCCCCACGTTCGCCCCTCATTCAGCGTGCAGCATGCTTTTTCTTGTCTTTAACCCTGACAGATACAACATTGTTCTAGCCTTTCTGTTGTGTGAAATCTTAATTCCTTTTTTCATGCTTTCTGTTTTAGCCCACTGATTAGTTGTTTGAGTTTATGAGTCCTCTTTTGAAAATAAACTACTTGAAAGTGCCTTAGGCTGCTGAATATAGGATAGGCTGATCCCGTGATGTCCACCCCATTCGGAGACTGGGTTGTGTCCAGGTAGACTTGATATGTGGTACCTCTGATGCCCCGAACATCTGAAAAGCATTGTTGTCTGGGATTATTAATGGTATTTCTAATGCCTGGGAAATTAGGGTTTGGGGTGTTGATGAGGAGTTTGTTCTAAAGTGAAATCTTACAAGTATCTTAGTATTTTTATTTGGAAAATTTTTGAATATGCAAGAAAACAGTAGGGCATATTCTGTAGCATTCTCTCAAGCCTCTAGGAAACACTGCTCTTGTGAAATTCTCTGATTCCCTCAATCTGATGGCTGCTTGTCATTGCTACGTTCTAAAATCCCATGTTATCTTCTGTCATAGAATTTACCACACAGCACCACCCCCGGCCCCCAGAACTGTAATCACTGGTCTCCTTGTTTATCTCCGTATCTGTCCCTGGAATCTAGTCTGTTTGAGGTCAGGGACTGTGTCTTATTTGACTTTGGAGCTCCAGCATCTAGCTCAGTAGAAACTCAGTAATTAGGGATAAGTGAATGAGCCCTTAAATTCTGCAGGCAAAGAACTGGTGTCTGGACCTTGGAGAAGAGCCTCATTTTGAGGAGAGAGGAGAATGAGTTAGGGAAGGAAGCAGAGCTACATTTGATCAGAGAAGAAGGAAAAGAACCAAAATAGTATTCTGTCACGAGAGTCAAGGGAAAAAGGGGAGACATTTTTGAGGAATTATCAATTGCCACAAAGACATCAATGAAAATGCGAATTATAAAGAGTTTGGGGGTTTGTCAGAGTCATTAGTGGCCATAAAAAGGCAAGATGGAAGCAGGATCTCAAGGGGTTAAGGAGAGAGTACGAGATGAGGAAATGGGGGTAGAGGGTCAAAACATGCACTTAGAAGTGAGGCTGCAAAAGGAAGGAGATTTGGAGGTGGCCAAGCAGAATGGGAGAACCAAAGCTGGCAGCCTCGCTAGGAAGAACTGTGTTCATTTGAAGGCAGAGATCGGAGGTGCCTTCAACGCCCATCTCCTGGCCCTTGGGATGGCTCAGGGACTCTGCTGGCATATGTGGGCGATGGAGGGATGAGCCACCTGAACATCCTGGTGGTCAAGTCAGTAGTACATTTACTCCGAAGCCACGTGCACTTAGCCCTGCACTAGGCCCTTTGAATGATTTTGTCTCTTTTAAACTTGTATCCTCCCTTCCCCCCAGGAAACATGGTGGAATGGTGCTTACCTCAAGATATTGACCTTGAAGGCGTTGAGTTCAAGTCTATGGCCAGTGGGTCCCATAAAATTCAGTCTGATTTCATGTAAGTACTGCTGATTGCAAGTCTTCTCGGTACCATTTCCTCTGCCTCTGTGCTTTCCCCCAGAGAATAAGGGCTCTCATTGGGGCATTTTCAGGAAGTGTGTGTAAATGCCCTGAAAATATATACTGGTTTGTGTTTTTATATCAGTTTGCTAGCAAGAAGTTCCCAAGCTTTCATTAGGTTCTCGATGAGTTTCATGATCCAAAAATGTTAAGAACTCCTGCCATAGAGGTTCTCTCCTTTCCTAAGACATGATTGGGCCTTGCTTGAGGTTTGGCTTTAATAAAGGAATAGAGTTTCGGTTGCATTTGCGTTAACTTAAGACATGTATGTGCTAAAACTTGAAATTCGAGCTTTAAGTAAGGCCAGTTTGTAGTCCTGTGTAATTAAGATTCTTGAGAGGAGCAAATTGAAAGAATGTAAGGGTGATGGAGTAGCTTTCATCTTCTCATTGGGCTGAAACCATGACAGACATAAGTGTGAGAAAGGGGAAGGAAACAAAGTGACAGCTCTGGTCAAATGTTCTATTTAAAATATCAGAGACTCAGGAAGCGAGGAGAGAATCAACACAGTTTATGCTAATAAAACAGAGGTCCCCCCATCAGGTCAGTTGTTATGCAGGAGGAGAAGGGCTGTACCATGGTCATGGGCAACTGAGCAGCAGCAGACTTTGCAGAGATCAAGTCCTGGCTCCAGTGGGATGACCCTTGGCGAGTTCCACAATTTCTTTGAGCCTTGGTTGTCCCATCTGTGAGGTTGAGGGGCTTGGGCTGATAGTCCCCCTGAGATTCTAAAAAAGGTTTTTCTCAGGCTGAGTTTTCTCATGTAGAGCCCTGGACACAGTTATGTCGTTTGCTCGCGACTGCATCTCAAAGGCAAAACACAAAGTAAAATGAAATTTCTCTCTCTGATTTCGAGCCACGCTACACATTGGGTCTATTTTAGCTATTTCCGAAAGGGGCCCTTCTTTGGCCTGGCCTGCTTCGCCAACATGCCTGTGGAAAGCGAGCTGGAGCGTGGCGCCCGGATGAAATCCGTGGGCATCCTCTCTCCATCCTACACCCTGCTGTACCGGTACATGCACTTCCTGGAGAACCAAGTCCGGTATGTGGCTTACATATGGGGTGGGGTGCAGGGAGGGCAGAGGCAGCAGGGCTCTGCCAGTTGGTGTGCTGGGATGAGCCCTCAGGGGTAAAGGCTGTACATCAGAACGGCAGATGCCTCACCAAGAGCATCCATGGCTGAGTCTCACACCTCGGGTGGTGGTCTTTGTGTTTCAGCCAGCGAGCGTCCTGCGTAAATGATTCTTCATCCTCAAATGACAGCTGGGGTAGATTTTGCTTTCAGCTTATATTAATATTGTCATCCATTTTGTTGAATTAATTTGTTGACATTGACGTGATCTTTGCTTACCTTAAACCACAGTAATTATCTCCTCGCCCCAGGCAAATAGACTCTCAACTTTTTTTTAAGCCTAATCATTTATTATTGGAGATAATTATTATCATTGGGGGTAATAGGAAGGGAATTTTTAACAGAAGCTGCAAAACTATTAATTCATTTTTTTTTCATCATGTGAGTAACCTAATTTTATTTCAGATTTTGAAGGGAAAATCTACCCCTAAGCCCTGAAGCACTGTTAAAATTTTGGCACATTTGCCTCTCTTCTGGTATGCATGTGTGTGTACTTTATTTATTTATTTTTAAATATTTATTTATTTATTTGGTTGTGTCAGGTCTTAGTTGTGGCTTGCGGGCTCCTTAGTTGTGGCATGTGAACTCTTAGTTGCAGCACGCATGTGGGATCTAGTTCCCTGGCCTGGGATCGAACCCGGGCCCCCTGCATTGGGAGTGTGGAGTCTTAACCACTGCGCCACCAGGGAAGTCCCATGTGTGTGTACTTTAAAATAATATATACATACTTGGCACCATAGGACATACATACTTTTATATCATATGCGTTTAAAAGTTATTGTTATTTTAATTTTTGATATATAGTCTATCTTGGTCATCTTTGAAAGAATATGAAATTGTGGGAAAAAAATGTTTATTATTGAAAAATTTATGTGAACGTACAAATGAATTTTAACAATTCTTCCAAATCTTAACACCCAGTGAGATATCCATTGTCAGTATTCAGCGAATGCCATTCTAAAATAGACATAATTTTACAAAAATAGGGTTAATATTTTATGAAGATTTAATTTTATCAAATAGGCTAGTTTGAAATATATTTATTTGTATATATCAGAGAAAAAGAGTAAGTGAAACTGAAGGAATTGTCAAACTTTAATTTTTTTTCACAGTAAGATATGTTATTTCTTGGAATGTTCCTCCAGAGTTAAGAAAAAAGACTGCAAAACATGAAGATACAGTGTCATTCTTATTGAGAAATAACGTATATATAATAAAGTGCACAAATCTTTGTATAGGTGTCATTGGTGTTTTTAGGTTGTGTTTTAGTTGTAGACGGTCAGGTATCTTATACTTCTTCCCAGAACGCCTCCCCGACTTTACTTTTCAACTTTCATATACTGTGAGATTTATTACATTTAGTTCTGTAATCACAATTCCCATGATTCTTTTTTTTTTAAATTTATTTATTGATTTTTGGCTGTGTTGGGTCTTCGTTTCTGTGCGAGGGCTTTCTCTAGTTGCGGCGAGCAGGGGCCACTCTTCATCGCGGTGCGCGGGCCTCTCACTGTCGTGGCCTCTCTTGTTGCGGGGCACAGGCTCCAGATGTGCAGGCTCAGTAGTTGTGGCTCATGGGCCTAGCCGCTCCGCGGCATGTGGGATCTTCCCGGACCGGGGCACGAACCCGTGTCCCCTGCGTTGGCAGGCGGATTCCTAACCACTGCGCCACCAGGGAAGCCCCGATTCCCATGATTCTTAAGTCTCAGTTATATGTTTACGACCACGTCCAGGGCTTAACTGTGGCTTGCTACGTTCCAGAACCCGTGATTTATTTCTTGGTTGGTTAGATTTTGCCATCAAGCATCTTTTGTTTCTTTTTTTTTTCATGAAAGGATCATGGGTGCTGCCTTCTCTCAAATCTTGCGTGCTTGATAGTATTGGTCTTTTTTACCTTTACTCTTGGCTGGGTATAAGATCCTTAAATCTTTTCTTTCTTCCTCTCAGGATGCTATAAATATTGTGCAGCAATATTCTGATATTGGTTGTTTCAGAGAAGTCTCTTTTGTCTAGATCCCTATAGATTCTTTATCTGTGATGTTTCTGAACAGTTTTTTTCTGGGATAGTTTGTCCCTTTTTATCTATAGATATGACATTTATTTTTAATTTCAGGAACCTTTTCTTCTACAATAAAATACTCAACTTTTCCTCTGCGTTTTCCCTTCTTCTTCAGGAACACCAGTTATGTATATGTTTTCTCCCCATTGTCCTCCATATTTTTCATTTTGATGATTATTTTAATAGCTCTGTAGTGCTAGAGCTGTCCCATTAGCTTACTCGATTATTCCCTATGGTTAAGCAGTTAGCATGCTTCTAATTGTTTTAACTGCTCCTCTACATTTTGGAGCTGTGATACATATTTTTCTGTATTTGAAATTTTTCCTCAGTTTTGTGTCTCAGAAGTAACATTGAATTTAAAAAAAATTTTTTTTATTGGGATCTTGACACTTTAAAAAAATTATTACTGCTTTTGAAAAATTAATTTCCCAAGGAGGCAATACATTCTCGTGGTTCAAAAGCCAAAAATTCTAAGGAGGTATTATATTAGAGTCCTGGCTAAATGGTGATAACGGAGGCCCCAAAATACACTGGCTCAAACAAGACAGAAGATTCTTCCCCATGTAATGTTCTAGAGGTAGGAGGGTGGTCAGGGCAAGCAGCCTGCCGTCCCCGCAATTCGGGGCCCACGCTGCTTCTCTTATTATTCTACCATATCCTGAGAGTGATTTTGTGTTCTAAGATGTTCTTCTCACCTGCTTGAAGCTGCTCACCACTACTATGTCTGCATTCCAGCCCGTAGGGAGGAATGAAGGACCTGAAAGTTGCATACGTCACTTCTCATATCCCATTGTCAAGTCCTCAATCACAAAGACACACCTGACAGCAAAGGACACTGGGAAAGGTAGTCTCTAGTTGGGTGACCTTGTGACCAGTTAAAATTCGGGGGCTCCTGTTGCAAACAGGAAGAAGAGAAGAATGGATCTGGAGGAAATTTTAGCAGCCTCTGCTTCAGTTTGTCCCCCGGCGACCTCAGTATCCGTGTGTACTCTTCTTCCCAGACACAGAGGACATTCCTCCCACCCCGAGACATCATAGAGTCTCATCTGGTTCATGTTTCTAGTCTGAAATCCAGGGTTTCTGCGTGATTTGAGGCAATCAGGACATGGTTCTCTTATCCTGGAAAGCTGTGAAAGAACCGTCACGTCCTCCATTCCCACCTCCCAAATGCAGAATAGAAGTAGAAGAGGAACCACAATACAAGCTCCCATTTGAAAAAGAAGAATGAGAAATAATATGAGCGGTCGTTAGTCCATAATAACAATGAAATTCTGCTGAGCAGGGATGGCAAAGACCCCTTGTCCTCACAGAGTGCCGTGCTCCTGGCTACACCTGGGCCCTGCTCACTAGAATCCCCTTGTCCGGTTTCCTCCACGGCTCCTGGCTTTGCCTTCTGGGGGTTCTTTATCCCTTTTGTGCCATAACCACTTTTTTTTTTTTTTTTTTAATACTATGCTTAGTGAGCTCTTGGATTTAACATGTTGCTATTATTATTATTTTTTTAAATTTTATTTATTTATTTATGGCTGTGTTGGGTCTTCGTTTCTATGCGAGGGCTTTCTCCAGTTGCGGCAAGCGGGGGCCACTCTTCATCGCGGTGCGCGGGCCTCTCACCATCGCGGCCTCTCCTGTTGCGGAGCACAGGCTCCAGACGCGCAGGCTCAGCAATTGTGGCTCACGGGCCTAACCGCTCTGCGGCATGTGGGATCTTCCCAGACCAGGGCTCGAACCTGTGTCCCCTGCATTGGTAGGCAGACTCTCAACCACTGCGCCACCAGGGAAGCCCCCATAACCACTTTTGAAGCAGGCATTGGTGAACACTGGGGAAAGCTGCATGGCTTCGGAACATGTTTCCTGCTGGTGTGGGTTTGGGGCTCTAGTGATTTCTTTAAGGGTTGAGAAGTCACCGGCTTATATAGGCCAAGAATGTGACAATACAGATGAGATCTGGCGATTTCAGGGTGCTATGGCCATAGACAAGAATGTGACAATACAGTTCCCTCAAAAACTGAATAGGCTTCTTGGTCTGTTTGCTTCCAGTCAATCCCATGTAAAAATATCCACTGGCCAAGATCTCCTCTAGGTCTTAGTTTTTAAGTCAGTAGATGGTGGCCTGGTTACTGGTCACTGTTCTTGGCGTATCTATCTTGCCCTGGTTTTAATGGCAACTACCCTGAGACTGTAGCCTAAATCTGGGCTTTATAAATGGGCAGACTCCCGTGTCTGGGAGAGTTTCATAGACGCTTTGAGAGAAATTCTTACCGCCTGCTTTTTTTTTCTTTTTTCTTTTTTTTACATCTTTATTGGAGTATAATTGCTTTACAATGTTGTGTTAGTTTCTGCTGTATAACAAAGTGAATCAGCTATACGTATACATATATCCCCATATCTCCTCCCTCTTGCGTCTCCCTCCCACCCTCCCTATCCCACCCCTCTAGGTGGTCACAGAGCACTGAGCTGATCTCCCTGTGCTATGCAGCTGCTTCCCACTAGCTACCTATTTTACATTTGGTAGTGTATATATGTCCATGCCACTCTCTCACTTCGTCCCAGCTTACCCTTCCCCCTCCCCATGTCCTCAAGTCCATTCTCTACATCTGCGTCTTTATTCCTGTGCTGCCCCTAGGTTCTTCAGAACCTTTTTTTTTTTTTTTAGATTCCATACATATATGTTAGCATATGGTATTTGTTTTTCTTTTTCTGACTTACTTCACTCTGTATGACAGACTCTAGGTCCATCCACCTCACTACAAATAACTCAGTTTCGTTTCTTTTTATGGCTGAGTAATAATCCATTGTATATACCTGCCACATCTTCTTTATCCATTCCTCTGTCCATGGACACTTAGGTTGCTTCCATGTCCTGGCTGTTGTAAATAGTGCTGCAATGAACATTGTGGTACATGACTCTTTTTGAATTATGGTTTTCTCAGGGTATATGCCCAGTAGTGGGATTGCTGGGTCTTTTAAGGAATCTCCATACTGTTCTCCATAGTGGCTGTATCAATTTACATTCTCACCAACAGTGCAAGAGGGTTCCCTTTCCTCCACACCCTCTCCAGCATTTGTGGTTTGTAGATTTTCTGATGATGCCCATTCTAACTGGTGTGAGGTGATACCTCATTGTGGATTTGATTTGCATTTCTCTGATCATTAGTGATGTTGAGCATCTTTTCATGTGTTTGTTGGTAATCTGTATATCTTCTTTGGAGAAATGTCTATTTAGGTCTTCTGCCCATTTTTGGATTGGGGTGTTTTTTTTTTTTGATATTGAGCTGCATGAGCTGCTTGTAAATTTTTGAGATTAATCCTTTGTCAGTTGCTTCATTTGCAAATATTTTATCCCATTCTGAGGGTTGTCTTTTTGTCTTGTTTATAGTTTCCTTTGCTGTGCAAAAGCTTTTAAGTTTCATTAGGTCCCATTTGTTTACTTTTGTTTTTATTTCCATTTCTCTAGGTTATCTCCTGCTTTTTGGGTACAGAGGAATTGGTTTTTTCAGTCCCGTGGGGTCCCAAATATTTCTAGTCTCAATTAATTTATATTGCAGAACTCAGAATGTACACCCTTACACTGTATATCCCACCATTTCTTGCTTATTTTCATCTTGCTCTTGTAGTAGTAAGATGAAAACTACTAAAAACTAAAAACATCAAGGGGCTATCAGTGCTCTGTTTCTCACTGCTTCCCTTAAAGTTACAAGTTCAGATGATACAAGGCCTGTCTTCCAAGTTATTGAAGTTCTAGCAAAGTTTTTTCTTGTTTTTTTTTTTTAGTCATCTTCCCGTTCTAGCTACTAAGCCAATGCTACAGTGTGGTTTTTGATACTATGGTAAATCATTCCTAAATATCATTTTCTGCTTTAGGTCAAATCCAGGCTAAGTTGCTATAACAAAGAAACCCAAAATACAGTGACTCAAACAATGTAGAAGTACAGCTTTTCTAGCATGACAATCCCAGAGGAAGGGAAGTAGTCCAGTGTGGTAGATGGCTTTGTTCCACTGGGTCATTTCTGGGACCCAAGTCTTTCTGTTTTGTATCCTGCCATCTGCTAGAGTATTGTCCTCACCCACATGGTAGAAGTTGATTCACCATTGCTAGGTCTTGCAGGAAGGGGAAACACACAGGAATCCCAGAAATTGAACACATCGCTTCTGCCCACATTTCATTGACCTGTTCTTAGTTCCTAGCCACACCTAGCAGCAAGACAGTCTAGGAAATGGGGTCCTTAACTGGGTGGCCACGTGACCAGCTAAATTTTGGAAGGTTCTGTTACTAAGGGAAGAAGAGAATGGCAGTCTCAACCACTGGCATAAAATGAAGTCTTCACCCAGTTCCCGTATCCATCCAATCATCCCAGTAATCACTGCTGATTTCCCATGTATCTTTCCAAAGCTTGTGTATGTGTATATACAAATACAAATGTATATTCTTATTTTCCCTCTTTTCATACAAAAGATAGCATGTTATACATGTTGTTTGCACCTTGCCTTTTTCATTCAACAATATATCTGGGAGATCTTCTCATATTAGTACATGGAGAGCTTCTTCATTGTTTTTCGCAGTTGTATTACGTGCCCTGTATAAAAGAACCAGGCCTGCTTTATCAAGTCGCTTACTGATAGACATTTGGTTGTTTCCAGCCTTTTGCTGTTATGATGCTGCACTGAATACCTATGAGCAAGTATAATTTCACACATGAGTAGTATATGTGTACATTAAATTTCTAGAAATGAAATTGGTGATTCAAAGAGCATATGTATTTGTAATTTTAATAGATATTGTCAAATTGATTTACATAGAGATTGTACCATTTTACATGCCCAGCAGTAACGCAAGAGAATGCTGTTTCCTCACAGCATTGCCCACACAAAAATACAGCTTGTGGATTTTTGGCATTCTGATTGCTAAAACACGGTACATGAGTATAATTTTAATTCGCATTTTTTTTTTATTCCCCTCATATTTGTTACATAGTCTTTTAATATCTTAACTCACATTCAGCTTTCTTTTTTTTTTTCAATTTTTTTTTTCAAATTTTTTTTTTTTTTTAATTACACTATACTAGGTGTGCTTTATTTATTTATTAATGGCTGTGTTGGATCTTCGTTTCTGTGCGAGGGCTTTCTCCAGTTGCGGCAAGCGGGGGCCACTCTTCATCGCTGTGCGCGGGCCTCTCACTATCACGGCCTCTCTTGTTGCGGAGCACAGGCTCCAGACGCGCAGGCTCAGTAATTGTGGCTCACGGGCCCATTTGCTCTGTGGCATGTGGGATCTTCCCAGACCAGGGCTCGAACCCGTGTCTCCTGCACTGGCAGGCAGATTCTCAACCACTGCGCCACCAGGGAAGCCCCGCATTTTTCTTAGGAGTGAGGACGAGCACCTTCATACATGTTTGAGTCATTTATATTTCCTCTTCTGTGAACTGTTCCGAGCCTTTGCTACATTATTTTTTTAAATTAATTAATTAATTTATTTTTGGCTGCATTGGGTCTTCGTTGCTGCACGCGGGCTTTAGTTGCGTCAAGTGGGGGATACCCTTCGTTGCGGTGCGTGACCTTCTCATTGTGGTGGCTTCTCTTGCTGTGGAGCACGGGCTCTAGGCACGCGGGCCTCAGTAGCTGTGGCACGTGGGCTCCAGAGTACAGGCTCAGTATTTGTGGCGCACAGGCTTAGCCGCTCCGCGGCATGTGGGATCCTCCCAGACCAGGGCTCGAACCCATGTCCCCTGCATTGGTAGGCAGATTCTTAACCACTGCGCCACCAGGGAAGCCCTGCTACATTATTTTTTGATCGTTGGCTTTTTCTTATTAATTTCTAGGCGTTCTTTGTGTAATATGGAGATTCGTTCTTTGTGATATTTTTTCCACTTTTCCGTTTGTCTTTTAACATTACTTTTTGTCATGCAGATGTTTTTCTTCCTTGAGTTCGATAATATTCCTATGGCTTCTAGATTTTGAGTCATAGCTAGAATGGTTTTGCAGTTTGGTGATTAAAGAGGGCTCAGGGTAACATGAGAGAAGGACTTGCATGAGAAGGTATGAGGAAAAGAAAGAAGCGTAGTGATGTAAGCCCAGGTCTAGGCAGGGGTGATACTTGACTGCAGCAATGACTTTTATATAAATTAACTAGACTTGATTTTTTTTTTTTTAAAGACAATCAGATGTTTTTATTTATTTATTTATTTATTTATGGCTGTGTTGGGTCTTCGTTTCTGTGCAAGGGCTTTCTCTAGTTGTGGCAAGCGGGGGCCACTCTTCATCGTGGTGCACGGGCCTCTCACCATCGCGGCCTCTCCCGCTGCGGAGAACAGGCTCCAGACATGCAGGCTCAGTAATTGTGGCTCACGGGCCCAGCCGCTCCACGGCATGTGGGATCTTCCCAGACCAGGGCTCGAACCCATGTCCCCTGCATTGGCAGGCAGATACTCAACCACTGCGCCACCAGGGAAGCCCTAGACTTGATTTTTGAAAACACTGAATCCATGTTTTATTTTTATTTTTACTTATGATATCCTAACGTTATTTGTTAATATTTCACCTATAACTCTTGGCTTCGATATCTCCCTAGTTAGAGAGTCTTTTCTATGACTATTTCTTATTAATCTGAAGATATTGGAGAACTGCTATATAATTTTAAAGGGTTAATTTTAAACCACATTTTTGACCTTGCTTAGATCATGATTCAAAGAACCTACTGTAAAATAACATTTCGGGGACAGTTGGTATAATTTGAAAGTGGACTGGATATTAGTTTGGATTAAGGCACATTATTTTGTTAGGCAAGATAATGCCATGGTGGTTATGTTATTTATTATTATTTTTTTAATCAATCATCAATTTTATACACAGCACTTTATACATGTCAATCCCAATCGCCCAATTCAGCACACCACCATCCCCACCCCACCGCAGTTTTCCCCCCTTGGTGTCCATACATTTGTTCTCTACATCTGTGTCTCAACTTCTGCCCTCCAACCCTGTTCATCAGTACCATTTTTCTAGGTTCCACATACATGCATTAATATACGATATTTGTTTTTCTCTTTCTGACTTACTTCACTCTTTATGACAGTCTCTAGATCCATCCACTTCTCAACAAATGACTCAATTTCATTCCTTTTTATGGCTGAGTAATATTCCATTGTATATATGTACCAAAACTTCTTTATCCATTCGTCTGTTGATGGGCATTTAGGTTGCTTCCATGACCTGGCTATTGTAAATAGTGCTGCAATGAACATTTGGGTGCATGTGTCTTTTTTTTTTTTTTTTTAAACATCTTTATTGAAGTATAATTGCTTTACAATGGTGTGTTAGTTGCTGCTTTATAACAAAGTAAATCAGTTATACATATACATATGTTCCCATATCTCTTCCCTCTTGCATCTCCCTCCCTCCCACCCTCCCTATACCACCCCTCTAGGTGGTCACAAAGCACCGAGCTGATCTCCCTGTGCTATGCAGCTGCTTCCCCCTAGCTATCTATTTTACATTTGGTAGTGTATATATGTCCATGACACTCTCTCACCCTGTCACATCTCACCCCTCCCCCTCCCCATATCCTCAAGTCCATTCTCTAGTAGGTCTGTGTCTTTATTCCCATCTTGCCACTAGGTTCTTCATGACCTTTTTTTTTTCTTAGATTCCATATATATTTGTTAGCATATTTTTCTCTTTCTGACTTCCTTCACTCTGTATGACAGACTCTAACTCCATCCACCTCATTACAAATACCTCCATTTCGTTTCTTTTTATGACTGAGTAATATTCCATTGTATATATGTGCCACATCTTCTTTATCCATTCATCCGATGATGGACACTTAGGTTGCTTCCATGTCCTGGATATTGTAAATAGAGCTGCAGTGAACATTTTGGTACATGACTCTTTTTGAATTATTGTTTTCTCAGGGTATATGCCCAGTAGTGGGATTGCTGGGTAATATGGTAGTTCTATTTTTAGTTTTTTAAGGAACCTCCATACTGTTCTCCATAGTGGCTGTATCAATTTACATTCCCACCAACAGTGCAAGAGTGTTCCCTTTTCTCCACACCCTCTCCAGCATTTATTGTTTCTAGATTTTTTGATGATGGCCATTCTGACCAGTGTGAGATGATACCTCATTGTAGTTTTGATTTGCATTTCTCTAATGATTAATGATGTTGAGCATTCTTTCATGTGTCTGTTGGCAATCTGTATATCTTCTTTGGAGAAATGTCTATTTAGGTCTTCTGCCCATTTTTGGATTGGGTTGTTTGTTTTTTTGTTATTGAGCTGCATGAGCTGCTTGTAAATCTTGGAGATTAATCCTTTGTCAGTTGCTTCATTTGCAAATATTTTCTCCCATTCTGAGGGTTGTCTTTTCGTCTTGTTTATGGTTTCCTTTGCTGTGCAAAAGCTTTTAAGTTTGATTAGGTCCCATTTGTTTATTTTTGTTTTTATTTCCATTTCTCTAGGAGGTGGGTCAAAAAGGATCTTGCTGTGATTTATGTCATAGAGTGTTCTGCCTATGTTTTCCTCTAAGAGTTTGATAGTGTCTGGCCTTACATTTGGATCTTTAATCCATTTTGAGTTTATTTTTGTGTATGGTGTTAGGGAGTGTTCTAATTTCATTCTTTTACATGTAGCTGTCCAGTTTTCCCAGCACCACTTATTGAAGAGGCTGTCTTTTCTCCATTGTATATTCTTGCCTCCTTTATCAAAGATAAGGTGACCATAGTTGTCTGGGCTTATCTCTGGGCTTTCTATCCTGTTTCATTGACCTATATTTCTGTTTTTGTGCCAGTACCATACTGTCTTGATTACTGTAGCTTTGTAGTATAGTCTGAAGTCAGGGACCCTGATTCCTCCAGCTCCGTTTTTCGTTCTCAAGATTGCTTTAGCTATTCGGGGTCTTTCGTGTTTCCATACAAATTGTGAAATTTTTTGTTCTAGTTCTGTGAAAAATGCCATTGGTAGTTTCATAGGGTTGCATTGAATCTGTAGATTGCTTTGGGTAGTATAGTCATTTTCACAATGTTGATTCTTCTAATCTAAGAACATGGTATATCTCTCCATCTGTTTGTATCATCTTTAATTTCTTTCATCATTGTCTTATAGTTTTCTGCATAGAGGTCTTTTGTCTCCTTAGGTAGGTTTATTTCTAGATATTTTATTCTTTTTGTTGCAGTGGTAAATGGGAGTGTTTTCTTAATTTCACTTTCAGATTTTTCATCATTAGTATATAGGAATGCAAGAGATTTCTGTGCATTAATTTTGTATCCTGCTACTTTACCAAATTCATTGATTAGTCCTAGTAGTTTTCTGGTAGCATCTTTAGGATTCTGTATGTATAGTATAATGTCATCTGCAAACAGTGACAGTTTTACTTCTTCTTTTCCAATTTGGATTCCTTTTATTTCTTTTTCTTTTCTGATTGCTGTGGCTAACACTTCCAAAACTATGTTGAATATTAGTGGTGAGAGTGGGCAACCTTGTCTTGTTCCTGATCTTAGTGGAAATGGTTTCAGTTTTTCACCATTGAGGACAATGTTGGCTGTGGGTTTGTCATATATGGCCTTTATTATGTTGAGGAAAGTTCCTTCTATGCCTACTTTCTGCAGGGCTTTTATCATAAATGGGTGTTGAATTTTCTCGAAAGCTTTCTCTGCATCTATTGAGATGATCATATGGTTTTTCTCCTTCAATTTGTTAATATGATGTATCACATTGATTGATTTGCGTATATTGAAGAATCTTTGCATTCCTGGAATAAACCCCACTTGATCATGGTGTATGATCCTTTTAATGTGCTGTTGGATTCTGTTTGCTAGTATTTTGTTGAGGATTTTTGCATCTATGTTCATCAGTGATATTGGCCTGTAGTTTTCTTTCTTTGTGACATCTTTGTCTGGTTTTGGTATCAGGGTGATGGTGGCCTCGTAGAATGAGTTGGGGAGTGTTCCTCCCTCTGCAATATTTTGGAAGAGTTTGAGAAGGATAGGTGTTAGCTCTTCTCTAAATGTTTGATAGCATTCGCCTGTGAAGCCATCTGGTCCTGGGGTTTTGTTTGTTGGAAGATTTTTAATCACAGTTTCAATTTCAGTGTTTGTGATTGGTCTGTTCATATTTTCTATTTCTTCCTGGTTCAGTCTCAGCAGGTTGTGCATTTCTAAGAATCTGTCCATTTCTTCCAGGTTGTCCATTTTATTGGCATAGAGTTGCTTGTAGTAATCTCTCATGATCGTTTGTATTTCTGCAGTGTCAGTGGTTACTTCTCCTTTTTCATTTCTAATTCTGTTGATTTGGGTCTTCTCCCTTTTTCTCTTGATGAGTCTGGCTAATGGTTTATCAATTTTGTTTATCTTCTCAAAGAACCAGCTTTTAGTTTCATTGATTTTTGCTATTGTTTCCTTCATTTCTTTTTCATTTATTTCTGATCTGATCTTTATGATTTCTTTCCTTCTGCTAGCTTTGGGGTTTTTTGTTCTTCTTTCTCTAATTGCTTTAGGTGCAAGGTTAGGTTGTTTATTTGAGATGTTTCCTGTTTCTTGATGTAGGCTTGTATTGCTATAAACTTCCCTCTTAGGACTGCTTTTGCTGCATCCCATAGGTTTTGGTTCGTCGTGTCTCCATTGTCATTTGTTTCTAGGTATATTTTGATTTCCCCTTTGATTTCTTCAGTGATCACTTCGTTATTAAGTAGTGTATTGTGTAGCCTCCATGTGTTTGTATTTTTTACAGATCTTTTCCTGTAATTGATATCTAGTCTCATAGCGTTGTGGTCGGAAAAGATACCTGATACAATTTCAATTTCTTAAATTTACCGAGGCTTGATTTGTGACGCAGGATATGATCTATCCTGGAGAATGTTCCATGAGCACTTGAGAAAAATGTGTATTCTGTTGTTTTTGGGTGGAATGTCCTATAAATATCAATTAAGTCCATCTTGTTTAATGTATCATTTAAAGCTTGTGTTTCCTTATTTATTTTCCTTTTGGATGATCTGTCCATTGGTGAAAGTGGGGTGTTAAAGTCCCGTACTATGATGGTGTTACTGTCAATTTCCCCTTTTTTTTTTTATTAATTAATTAATTAATTTATTTATTTTTGGCTGGGTTGGATCTTTGTTGCTGCCCGAGGGCTTTCTCTAGTTGTGGCGAGCGGGGGCTACTCTTCGTTGCGGTGCGCGGGCTTCTCACTGCAGTGGCTTCTCTTGTTGCAGAGCACGGGCTCTAGGCGTGCAGGCTTCAGTAGTTGTGGCTCGTGGGCTCAGTAGTTGTGGCTCGCAGGCTCTAGAGTGCGGGCTCAGTAGTTGTGGTGCACGGGCTTAGTTGCTCCGCGGCATGTGGGATCTTCCCGGACCAGGGCTTGAACCCGTGTCCCCTGCATTGGCAGGCGGATTCTTAACCACTGCGCCACCAGGGAAGCCATCAATTTCCCCTTTTATGGCTGTTAGTATTTGCCTTATGTATGAGGTGCTCCTATGTTGGGTGCATAAATATTTACAATTCTTGTATCTTCTTCTTGGATTGATCCCTTGATCATTATGTAATGTCCTTCTTTATCTCTTGTAATAGTCTTTATTTTAAAGTCTATTTTGTCTGATATGAGAATTGCTACTCCAGCTTTTTTTGATTTCCATTTGCATGGAATATCTTTTTCCATCCCCTCACTTTCAGTCTGTATGTGTCCCTAGGTCTGAGGTGGGTCTCTTGTAGACAGCATATATATGGGTCTTATTTTTGTATCCATTCAGCCAGTCTTTGTCTTTTGGTTGGAGCATTTAATCCATTTTCATTTAAGGTAATTATCGGTATGTATGTTCCTATTACCATTTTCTTAATTGTTTTGGGTTTGTTATTTTAGGTGTTTTCCTTCTCTTGTGTTTCTTGCCTAGAGAAGTTCCTTTAGCATTTGTTGTAAAGCTGGTTTGGTGGTGCTGAACTCTCTCAGCTTTTGCTTGTCTGTAAAGGTTTTAATTTCTCCATCAAATCTGAATGAGATCCTGGCTGGGTAGTGTAACCTTGGTTGTAGGGTTTTCTCCTTCATCACTTTAAGTATATCCTGCCACTCCCTTCTGGCTTGCAGAGTTTCTGCTGAAAGATCAGCTGTTAACCTTATGGGGATTCCCTTGTGTGTTATTTGTTGTTTTTCCCTTGCTGCTTTTAATATGTTTTCTTTATATTTAATTTTTGATAGTTTGATTAATATGTGTCTTGGCGTGTTTGTCCTTGGATTTATCCTGTATGGGACTCTCTGTGCTTCCAGGACTTGGTTAACTATTTCCTTTCCCATATTAGGGAAGTTTTCAACTATAATCTCTTCAAATATTTTCTCAGTCCCTTTCTTTTTCTCTTCTTCTTCTGGGACCCCTATAATTCGAATGTTGGTGCGTTTAATGTTGTCCCAGAGGTCTCTGAGACTGTCCTCAGTTCTTTTCATTCTTTTTTCTTTATTCTGTTCTGCAGTAGTTATTTCCACTATTTTATCTTCCAGGTCACTTATCTGTTCTTCTGCCTCAGTTATTCTGCTATTAATCCCATCTAGAGTATTTTTAATTTCATTTATTGTGTTTTTCATCCTTGCTTGGTTCCTCTTTAGTTCTTCTACGTCCTTGTTAAATGTTTCTTGCATTTTGTCTGTTCATTTCCAAGATTTTGGATCATCTTTACTATCATTATTCTGAATTCTTTTTCAGGTAGACTGCCTATTTCCTCTTCATTTGTTAGTTGTGGTGTGTTTTGACCCTGCTCCTTCACCTGCTGTGTGTTTTTTTGTCTTCTCATTTTGCTTATCTTTCTTTGTTTGGGGTCTCCTTTTCACAGGCTGCAGGTTTGTAGTTCCCGTTGTTTTTGGTATCTGTCCCCAGTGGCTAAGGTTGGTTCAGTGGGTTGTGTAGGCTTCCTGGTGGAGGGGACTAGTGCCTGTGTTCTGGTGGATGAGGTTGGATCTTGTCTTTCTGGTGGGCATGTCCACATCTGGTGGTGTGTTTTGGGGTGTCTGTGACCTTATTATGATTTTAGGCAGCCTCTCTGCTAATGGATGGGTCTGTGTTCCTGTCTTGCTAGTTGTTTGGCATAGGGTGTCCAGCACTGTAGCTTGCTGGTCGTTGAGTGAAGCTGGGTCTTGATGTTGAGATGGAGATCTCTGAGAGATTTTTGCCGTTTGGTATTACGTGGAGCTGGGAGGTCTATTGTGGACCAGTGTCCTGAAGTTGGCTCTCCCACCTCAGAGGCACAGCCCTGATGCCTGGCTGGAGCACCAAGAGCCTTTCATCCACACGGCCAAGTATGTGGGGATTTTCTTGCCTTTGGGGAGGTCTGACGTCTTCTGCCAGCGTTCAGTGGGTGTTCTGTAGGAGCAGTTCCACGTGTGGATGTATTGCTACTGTATCTGTGGGAAGGAAGGTGATCTCCGCTTCTTACTCTTCCGCCATCTTGCCCAGACCCCCCATGTGTCTTTTTGAATTATGGTTTTCTCTGGGTATATGCCCAGTAGTGGGATTGCTGGGTCATATGGTAATTCTATTTTTAGTTTTTTAAGGAACCTCCATATTGTTCTCCAGAGTGGCTGTATCAATTTACATTCCCACCAGCAGTGCAAGAGGGTTCCCTTTTCTCCACACCCTCTCCAGCATTTGTTGTTTGTAGATTTTCTGATGCTGCCCATTCTAACTGGTGTGAATTGATACCTCATTGTAGTTTTGATTTGCATTTCTCTAATAATTAGTGATGTTGAGCATCTTTTCATGTGCTTCGTAGCCATCTGTATGTCTTCTTTGGAGAAATGTCTCTTTAGGTCTTCTGCCCATTTTTGGATTGGGTCGTTTGTTTTTTTAATATTGAGCTGCATGTACTCTTTATATATTTTAGAGATTAATCCTTTTTCCGTTGATTCATTTGCAAATATTTTCTCCCATTCTGAGGGTTGTCTTTTCGTCTTGTTTATGGTTTCCTTTGCTGTGCAAAAGCTTTGAAGTTTCATTAGGTCCCATTTGTTTATTTGTGTTTTTATTTCCATGACTCTAGGAGGTGGATCAAAAAAGATCTTGCTGTGATTTATGTCAAAGAGTGTTCTTCCTATGTTTTCCTCTAAGAGTTTTATAGTGTCCAGTCTTACATTTAGGTCTCTAATCCATTTTGAGTTTATTTTTGTGTATGGTGTTAGGGAGTATTCTAATTTCATTCTTTTACATGTAGCTATCCAGTTTTCCCAGCACCACTTATTGAAGAGACTGTCTTTTCTCAATTGTGTATCTTTGCCTCCTTTGTCATAGATTAGTTGACCATAGGTGCGTGGGTTTATCTCTGGGCTTACTATCCTGTTCCATTGATCTATTTTTCTGTTTTTGTGCCAGTACCATATTGTCTTGATTACTGTAGCTTTGTAGTATAGTCTGAAGTCAGGGAGTCTGATTCCTCCAGCTCCGTTTTTTTCCCTCAAGGCTGCTTTGGCTACTCGGGGTCTTTGTGTCTCCATACAAATTTTAAGATGATTTGTTCTAGTTCCATAAAAAATGCCATTGGTAATTTGATAGGGATTGCATTGAATCTGTAGATTGCTTTGGGTAGTATAGTCATTTTCACAATGTTGATTCTTCCAATCCAAGAACATGGTATATCTCTCCATCTGTTGGTATCATCTTTAATTTCCTTCATCAGTGTCTTATAGTTTTCTGCATACAGGTCTTTTGTCTCCCTAGGTAGGTTTATTCCTAGGTATTTTATTCTTTTTGTTGCAATGGTAAATGGGAGTGTTTCCATAATTTCTCTTTCAGATTTTTCATCATTAGTGTAGAGGAATACAAGAGATTTCTGTGCATTAATTTTGTATTCTGCAACTTTACCAAATTCATTAATTAGCTCTAGCAGTTTTCTGGTGGCAGTTTTAGGATTCTCTATGTATAGTATCATGTCATCTGCAAACAGTGACAGTTTAACTTCTTCTTTTCCAATTTGTATTCCTTTTTATTTCTTTTTCTTCTCTGATTGCCGTGGCTAGAACTTCCAGAACTATGTTGAATAATAGTGGTGAGAGTGGACATCCTTGTCTCGTTCCTGATCTTAGAGGAAATGCTTTCAGTTTTTCACCATTGAGAATGATGTTTGCTGTGGGTTTGTCATGTATGGCTTTTATTATATTGAGGTAGGTTCCCTCTATGCCCACTTTCTGGAGAGTTTTTATCATAAATGGGTGTTGAATTTTGTCAAAAGCTTTTTCTGCATCTATTAAGATGATCATATGGTTTTTATTCTTCAATTTGTTAATATGGTGTATCACATTGCTTGATTTGCGTATATTGAAGAATCCTTGCATCCCTGGCATAAATCCCACTTGATTGTGGTGTATGATCCTTTTAATGTGTTGTTGGATTCTGTTTGCTAGTATTTTGTTGAGGATTTTTGCATCTATATTCATCAGTGATATTGGTCTGTAATTTTCTTTTTTTGTAGTGTCTTTGTCTGGTTTTGGTATCAGGGTGATGGTGGCCTCATAGAATGAGTTTGGGAATGTTCCTTCGTCTGCAAGTTTTTGGAAGAGTTTGAGAAGGATGGGTGTTAGCTCTTCTCTAAATGTTTGATAGAATTCACCTGTGAAGCCATCTGGTCCTGGACTTTTGTTTGTTGGAAGATTTTTAATCACAGTTTCAATTTCATTACTTGTGATTGGTCTGTTCATATTTTCTGTTTCTTCCTGGTTCAGGCTTGAAAGGTTATACCTTTCTAAGAATTTGTCCATTTCTCCCAGGTTGTCCATTTTATTGGCATAGAGTTGCTTGTCGTAGTCTCTTAGGATGCTTTGTATTTCTGTGGTGTCTGTTGTAACTTCTCCTTTTTCATTGCTGATTTTATTGATTTGAGTCCTCTCCCTCTTTTTCTTGATGAGTCTGGCTAATGGCTTATCAATTTTGTTTATCTTCTCAAAGAACCAGCTTTTAATTTTATTGATCTTTGCTATTGTTTTCTTTGTTTCTGTTTCATTTATTTCTGCTCTGATCTTTATGATTTCTTTCCTTCTGCTAACTTTGGGTTTTTTTTGTTCTTCTTTCTCTAGTTTCTTTAGGTGTAAGGTTAGATTGTTTACTTGAGATTTTTCTTGCTTCTTTAGGTAAGCTTGTATAGCTCTAAACTTCCCTCTTAGAACTGCTTTTGCTGCATCCCATAGGTTTTGGGTCGTCGTGCTTTCATTGTCATTTGTTTCTAGGTATTTTTTGATTTCCTCTTTGATTTCTTCAGTGATCTCTTGGTTATTTAGTAACGTATTGTTTAGCCTCCATGTGTTTGTGTTTTTTACGTTTTCTTCCCTGTAATTCATTTCTAATCTCATAGCGTTGTGGTCAGAAAAGATGTTTGATATGATTTCAATTTTCTTAAATTTACTGGGCTTGATTTGTGACCCAAGATGTGATCTATCCTGGAGAATCTTCCATGCGCACTTGAGAAGAACGTGTAATCTGCTGTTTTTGGATGGAATGTCCTATAAATATCAATTAGATCTATCTCGTCTATTGTGTCATTTAAAGCTTGTGTTTCCTTATTTATTTTCATTTTGGATGATCTGTCCATTGGTGTAAGTGAGGTGTTAATGTCCCCCCCTATTATTGTGTTACTGTTGATTTCCTCTTTTATAGCTGTTAGCAGTTGCCTTATGTATTGAGGTGCTCCTATGTTGGGTGCATATATATTTATAATTGTTATATCTTCTTCTTGGATTGATCCCTTGATCATTATGTAGTGTCCTTCCTTGTCTCTTGTAACATTCTTTATTTTAAAGTCTATTTTATCTGATATGAGTATAGCTACTCCAGCTTTCTTTTGATTTCCATTTGCATGGAATATCTTTTTCCATCCCCTCTCTTTCAGTCTGTATGTGTCCCTAGGTGTAAAGTGGGTCTCTTGTAGACAGCATATATATGGGTCTTGTTTTTATATCCATTCAGCAAGTCTGTGTCTTTTGGTTGGAGCATTTAATCCATTCACGTTTAAGGTAATTATCGATATGTATGTTCCTATGACCATTTTCTTAATTGTTTTGGGTTTGTTTTTGTAGGTCCTTTTCTTCTCTTGTGTTTCCCACTTAGAGAAGTTCCTTTAGCATTTGTTGTAGAGCTGGTGTGGTGATGCTGAATTCTCTTAGCTTTTGCTTGTCTGTAAAGCTTTTGATTTCTCCATCAAATCTAAATGAGATCCTTGCCGGGTAGAGTAATCTTGGTTGTAGCGTCTTCCCTTTCATCACTTTAAGTATATCATGCCACTCCCTTCTGGCTTGTAGAGTTTCTGCTGAGAAATCAGCTGTTAACCTTATGGGAGTTCCCTTGTGTGGTATTTGTCATTTTTCCCTTGCTGCTTTCAATAATTTTTCTTTGTCTTTAATTTTTGGCACTTTAATTACTATGTGTCTCGGCGTGTTTCTCCTTGAGTTTATGCTGTATAGGACTCTCTGCGCTTCCTGGACTTAGGTGGCTATTTCCTTTCCCATGTTAGGGAAGTTTTCGACTATAATCTCTTGAAATATTTTCTCTGGTCCTTTCTCTCTCTCTTCTCCTTCTGGGACCCCTATAATGCGAATGTTGTTGCGTTTAATGTTGTCCCAGAGGTTCTTAGGCTGTCTTCATTTCTTTTCATTCTTTTTTCTTTAGTCTGTTCCGCAGCAGTGAATTCCACCATTCTGTCTTCCAGGTCACTTATCCGTTCTTCTGCCTCAGTTATTCTGCTATTGATTCCTTCTAGTGTAGTTTTCATTTCAGTTATTGTATTGTTCATCTCTGTTTGTTTGTTCTTTAATTCTTCTAGGTCTTTGTTAATCATTTCTTGCATCTTCTCAATCTTTGCCTCCATTCTTATTCCGAGGTCCTGGATCATCTTCACTATCATTATTCTGAATTCTTTTTCTGGAAGGTTGCCTATCTCCGCTTCATTTAGTTGTTTTTCTGGGGTTTTTTCTTGTTCCTTCATCTGGTATATAGCCCTCTGCCTTTTCATCTTGTCTATCTTTCTGTAACTGTGGTTTTTGGTCCACAGGCTGCAGGATTGTAGTTTTTCTTGCTTCTGCTGTCTGCCCTCTGGTGGTTGAGGCTATCTAAGAGGCTTGATGGGAGGCTCTGGTGGTGGGTAGAGCTAACTGTTGCTGTGGTGGTCAGAGCTCTGTAAAACTTTAATCCACTTGACTGTTGATGGGTGGGGCTGGGTTCCCTCCCTGTTGGTTGTTTGGCCTGAGGCAACCCAACACTGGAGCCTACCTGTGCTCTTTGGTGGGGTTAATGGCAGACTCTGGGAGGGCTCACGCCAAGGAGTACTTCCCAGAACCTCCACTGCCAGTGTCCTTGTCCCCTCGGTGAAACAGAGCCAGCCCCCGCCTCTGCAGGAGACCCTCCAACACTAGCAGGTAGGTCTGGTTCAGTCTCCCCCAGGGTCACAGCTCCTTCCCCCGGGTCCCGATGCGCACAGTATTCCATGTGTGCCCTCCAAGAGTGGTATCTCTGTTTCCCCCAGTCCTGTCAAAGTCCTGCAATCAATTCCCACTAGGCTTCAAAGTCTGATTCTCTATGAATTCCTCCTCCCGTTGCCAGACCCCCAGGTTGGGAAGCCTGACGTGGGGCTCAGAACCTTCTCTCCAGTGGGTGGACTTCTGTGGTATTAGTGTTCGCCAGTCTGTGAGTCACCCTCCCAGCAGTTATGGGATTTGATTTTAATCTGTGCCCCTCCTACCGTCTCACTGTGGCTTCTCCTGTGTCCTTGGACATGGGGTATCCACCTTGGTGAAGTCCATTGTCTTCCTGTTGATGATTGTCCAGCAGCCAGTTGTGATTCTGGTGTTCTCACAAGAGGGAGTGAGCACACGTCCTTCTACTCCGCCATCTTGGTTAATCTCCCCAATGGTTATGTTATTTTTTTTTTTTTTAATTTTTTTTTTTTGAAATTCACGGTCTTTTATTTATTTATTTATTTATGACTGTGTTGGGTCTTCGTTTCTGTGCGAGGGCTTTCTCTAGTTGTGGCAAGTGGGGGCCACTCTTCATCGCGGTGCGCGGGCCTCTCACCATCGCGGCCTCTCTTGTTGCGGAGCACAGGCTCCAGACACGCAGGCTCAGTAACTGTGGCTCACGGGCCCAGTTGCTCCGTGGCATGTGGGATCTTCCCAGACCAGGGCTCGAACCCGTGTCCCCTGCATTGGCAGGCAGATTCTCAACCACTGCGCCACCAGGGAAGCCCGGTTATGTTATTTTTTAAATAGACTTTATTAGTTAGAGATGTATACTGACATATTTATGGGTAAAATGTTATAAAGGATTTGCTTTACAACATTTCAGAAAAAAGAGTGTTGGGTGTGTGGGCAGATAGGGTATAGGTGTAACCATGTTGATAAAATATTGTTGAGACTAAGTGGTGGATAATGGGGTCTATTATTCTTTTCTTTATACTTTTCGTTTATGTTTGAAATTTTCCATATTGAAAAGTTTAAAAAGACTAAATATAAACTTAACATGGAGTTATTGCAAAAAACTGAAAAATGGACAAAGGCTAACGGGAAAAAAAGAACGTAATCCCACGAGCCAGACGTATCTGCTGTTAACATTTATATCCTTCTGGTCTTTTTACCATGTATAAATGTGTACATACACATTAATTTTTAAAAAAAAAGAATGTTGAGGTCATTCAGTATCTAAATTTTCTAACTGACAGGTATGTTAACCTTTCAGTGTATCATGAATAATCATAGTCCTCATCGTCATTTTGGTGGTTCCTTAGCATCTCAGTATACAGACGAATTACAATTTATTCAGTTGTTTCACTGTTACTGGGCTTTTAGCCGGTTTCTTATTTTTCACCACCGTGAACATGAGTATCCTTACGGGTAAATGATTGTTCATATCCATATACAGATCTTTAGCCCTCATTCCTAGAAGTGGAATCGTTGGGTTGCAGGGTACGTACAGGGTACAATTGGATACAGATTTCAAGTGACCCTTCAGAAAGGTGGTACCATGTTGTACCTGCACCAGCAGCAAGTGGGAATGCCTGTTTCTCTGTACTTGCAAGGCCAGAAGACAGACTGGTGCAGAGCAGTAATGAGTACACAGGAGTGATGAAGTGTAATTGCTGTACAGAGGCATCTCTGATACTTACATTGGGTGCATTATTGCCCGGTGTGGTGGGGAAGGGAGGGTTAGTTGCAGTGGGCATCAGCATGGACACATAGCTTATGTTGTATCAGTGAAGGGGCTGCGGGCTTACGTAGCACCCCAGTGTCTCTGGTCCTTCAGGGGAATCCTTGATCTGGCCCAGAGCCCGTGGCTTCAGGTCAGTAGCGCATGTTGTGCCGGTTACTCTCTCATTTCTACATTGTCATGTCTCTTGGGCAGTTTCCATAGATACTTGGGCTGTGTTCCTTAATCTATGTGTCTGTGTAGATAAGATCACCAGGAAGGCCTCCTCATGAATCATCTTTGAAGCCCAGCTTATCTTCCAACACTCTCAGCCTTGTTTCAGTACCTTTGGGTTTATCTTGGTGTTAACACTTTGATAATCAATCTTGTTTATTGCAAAATCTATATAGTGTTTAAAATTTGAGGCTTTCATAAAACGGTTGTTTAACATTTATCCAGGAACTACCAATTTATATTTATGTCAGTGTTCGTGTTCTGTATTCCATATGATTGCCTTGTTCTGTCCCATCAGCCAGTGGTATAGGCTGTCAAAGGACAGGATCCTGAAACTAGCTTTTTGTATAAGAGACCCTTACTTAATAGTGAGCTTTTCTTTAGAATCTTGGTTCAAGTATAGAGTTTAATGTAGTCAAACAGGTAAGACAGTTAATTCAGAGGCAAATCAACAAGTAGCCAAAATATAGTATTAAAAATACAATAAAATGCTTCCCACAGTTCTTTTTAAGGAAATTAGGTCCTAATGAACACAGCTTTGAACTTAATTGTCTGTGTGTTATTTTGTAGTAATCAAGCTTTTATCCCTTTGACACATCCCTGAAGGGTGTCTGAAGTCGGCCATCAGAATCGTCAGACACAGCTTAGCCCCCATGGGTTTCCCATCTAGCGTGTGAACGTTTGTAAGAGTGAAAGAAATGATTATAAACACACATACCCCCAGGGTCATTTGTTATTACATCACACGACTGCCTCCTTTTGCAAAGCTTAAAACAAAATGTATAGGAGCCCCCAAATTAGAGAGCTATCACTCAGAGAAGAGTTTATTTTTGTAATCTTTTTTTGGGTGTACTTGATGATTTTTTTTTCTTTTTAAAAATGTAAATTTGGGACTTCCCTGGTGGCGCAGTGGTTAAGAATCCGCCTGCCAATGCAGGGGACATGGGTTCGAGCCCTGGTCTGGGATGATCCCACATGCCGCGGAGCAACTAAGCCCCTGCACCACAACTACTGAGCCTGTGCTCTAGAGCCCGCGAGCCACAACTGCTGAGCCCGTGTGCCACAACTGCTGAAGCCCGCGTGCCTAGAACCCGTGCTCCGCAACAAGAGAAGCCACCGCAATGAGAAGCCCGTGCACCGCAAGGAAGAGTAGCCCCTGCTCAACGCAACTAGAGTAAAGCTCGCGCGCAGCAACGAAGACCCAGTGCAGCCAAAAATAAATTAATTAATTTTTTTTTAAAAATGTAAATTTGGGGCTTCCCTAGTGGCGCAGTGGTTGAGAATCTGCCTGCCAATGCAGGGGACACGGGTTCGAGCCCTGGTCTGGGAGGATCCCACATGCCGCGGAGCAACTAGGCCCGTGAGCCACAACTACTGAGCCTGCGCATCTGGAGCCTGTGCTCCACAACAAGAGAGGCCGCGATAGTGAGAGGCCCGCGCGCCGCGATGAAGAGTGGCCCCCACTTGCCGCAACTAGAGGAAGCCCTCGCACAGAAACGAAGACCCAACACAGCCAAAAAATAAATAAAAATAAATAAATAATAATTAAAGGTGCTAATAATTTTAAAAAAAAAATGTAAATTTGCCTGAAGTTCTCTTCCAGGGCTTGCCCTGAATCTTCCCCGTTTACCCACTGTTTCCGAGCCCTCGCTGTGTACCTGGCTAGACTCTGCCCCATGTGCTAGGGAGGAAGGAACCTACTGTGAGGGGCTGAGATGTATGAGGCCCATTTTCTGCTTAACTCCATTTACACCTCAGAATGATATCACGGTATTACTAGTATCTGCGTTTTTAAGGAGGGGAAAAAAGCAGATTTTGAAAAGTTCAGTAGCTTGACCGAGATCTCACAGGGAAGAAGTGGCAGCCATAGCCTTGACGTCAGGAGCTGTACGTCCCTCTGGAGCAGAGATGTCTGGGGAGCAGCTGGGTACCGGTTGGATTGTGCGAATCTTGAATCTGAGTTTGTGTCATCGTTTGGAGGAAGCCGGCGATGACAGGTTGCCTTTCAGTCATCGTTGTACCAGGGCCAGCCGTAATCAGCAACGCCTCCCCTTGCTCAGTAAAGCTATATTTTGATTCTTTTTCAGTGTAAGAGAATGGAAATTATAGGGTTCTAAAGAAATTTAAATGGACTAAAAAGGTTTTAGTGCCTTTTATTTCTCCCTATATTAGTTTCCTAACGCTGCTCTAACAAAGTACCAAAAACTAGGTGACTGAGAACAACAGAAATGTATTATCTTACAGTTCTGGAGGCTAGAAGTCTAAAATCAAGGTGTCAGCAGGCTTGGTTTCTCCCCAGGGCTCTGAGAGAGAATCTATTCATGGCCTCTCTCCTACCTTCTGCAGTCTTTGCTCTTCCTTGGCTTGTAGATGCATCACTCTGATCTCTGCCTTCATTTTCACATGGTGTTCTCATGTGTGTGTGTGCGTCTGTGTCCAAATTTCCCCTTTTTATAAAGACACCAGTGATACTGGATTATGGCCTCATTTAAAATTCAACCCATTGTGCTGTCAGTAATCATAGTGCCAATATGGTACCCACGGTCCTCCTGTGCTTGACCTGAAGACAGGGTTGGATTCTCCATTGTCCAGATGCTCCAGGGCCTCGATGTTGCTTTCTTGATTTTGGGGTCATTTGACAGAACTACCCACAGCCAAGTCTCTGCCACCCGAGCAGGCTAGGGTGGGGAAAAAAAAGAGATTCTGATCTCTTTATTACTTTATTACTTGGTGCAAAAATTATAAGCCCTTCGTGCCATCCAGTAATTGTTTTCCATTATTTGAGACATTGAGGGGTACTCTCCATCTTATTCTTTTGTATCAGCAAAGCAAGAACACGAGCATGCGTTCTAAACAAAGAGCAGCTTTCAAGCAGGGAATTTGTGGTCTTCCAAGTTACCCCTTCTCTGGGAAGCATCCTTTGCTGGAGAACAATAGATATTAGTCACAGTCTGTTAATTCCCCCTCTTTCCCAGGAGGAGGAGATTACGTCCACAGCACTGTTGGGGAGTTTCAGAGCCTATGTTAAGAGTTTTCCATAAGGAGCTTCTGTAACACCAAAGGAGGCGTTCTAGGCGACCTCAAGAAGGGGGGTCTCTTAGTTTATCCAGGCCTTCGCCCTCCCCACCCCCACCAAAGTATTACTTACCTAGGGGCCAGGGAGTGAGTGGCAGGTCTGTGGGAAGAGCCATTCTCACTGTGCGTGTGTGTCGTGCAGACACCAGCTGGAGACGCCGGGACATTACTCTCATCTGGCAGCATTCTACGAGGACAAGAAGGGGGTGCTCTGCGCCAGTCCGGGGAGCGGTGGCAGCCTGCCCCCTGTCTACTGGCTGCCTTCCATCCACCGATACATGTACCCCGAGATGAAGGTAGGTCAGCCAAACTCTCTCACAGCCCTGGACTTAGGTCTGGGGACAGCAGTTGTTGATTATTGTTTTAATGAATAAGGAAATTGTGTCTTGGGCTGATGCCCAAATTCTGCTTTTGATAGAATAGGATTGTAACCTAAGCATTTGATTCTTTTAAAACATAAGGCAAGTTATCTTAAACTAATATGCTTTCTAATACTTCTATAATCATGGTGCAAAGCCGTATTGATAGGCCAGTTGTGGTGGACTCCAGGGGGGGATGAGGTGGACCTGATTCTAGCGATTGCTTCAGGTAGTTTAAAGGCAGACATTTGAACTAAAGATGAAGAGTTTGAGCAGTTAAGATATTTCTTAGTTACAGTAGTTTTGGTTTTCCTTTATTGTGTATTTTTTTCTGAAGTACTTTGTAAATACTAGAATATGTTTATTTACCATTAACAAAACACCCAGCCAAGTGTTAGGCGTTGGGAGGGTACAAAGATCACTCCTCCTCCTCCTCGTTTTTCCCCCATCCCCCCTCCTCCATCGTCCTCTTCCTCTTTCCCATCTCCCGTCCCCTACAGGTGGTCGCAAGATACTTAAGTGGAAATTTCAGGCTCCCTGGTAGAGAAATTATGCCATGAGTTCTAGAGAACTCTGGGAAAGCATCTTGGAAGAGGAGTTGGTCCTTGAAGTATTTGGCTGGGGGAAAGTGAGGGAAGCTAGTTCCAGACTGAGGGAAGGCATGAGCAACAGTGGGGACCATGGTCCATCACTTTGTCAGCACCTTCTGTGAGTTAGACATTCTGCTGGCTATTTATCAGTACCTGTTGCAGCACTCTTTAAAGTGGATTTTTTTTTTTTTTTTTTTTTTTTTTTTTACAGATAAACCAGTTGAGGTTTATAAAGGTTCAGTGACTTGGTTAAGACCTTATAGCTAGTAGGAGATAGAGCCAGGATGTAAACACAGGCCTGATGCCAAGGTCAGTGCTCACTCCTTACCCCACTTCACTGCCTTTGTGAGGTCGTGGGCGTGAGAAAGCACAGGGCAAGTTCATGGGATGTGAGCAGAATAGTTTGACTGGGATTGAATTTCAACGTCAGCTGGCCAGGAGAGAAAGGATTGGAACAATAGGTTGGAATCAGATTGTAGAGACTCTTAGATACTAGACAATGGAATTTGAACCTGAATAAGTACCAGTTAGGGTCTTGTTAGGAAAACACAAACTATGTGAGATATGTCAATACAGGGAATTGGTAATACAGGAATTGGAAAACCAAAGGCACAGAAAGGTAACAAGATAACCTAAACACTAGAAATACAGACAGTGGCTACCACCCTGTATTAGTTTTATCTGTTGCTGCATCACAAATTGCCCCCAAATTAATGGTTTAAAACAGTACATATTTGTTTCTGTGAGTCAGGGATCCAGGCATGGCTTAGCTGGGTCCTCTGCTTCATGGTCTCTCATGAGATTGCAGTCAAGGTTGGAGTCTTATCTGAAGGCTTGACTGGGGAAGTATCCACTTCTGAGCTCACGTGGTTGTTGGAAGGATTGAGTTCCTTGAGGGCTGTTGGACTGAGTGCCTTGCGGACTATTTGTTGCCCCCAGTGGGTCTCTCCAACATGATGGCTTGCTTCAACAAAGCCGACAAGTGAAAAAGACTGTTAGCGAGATGCAAGTCATAATCCTTTGTACCTAACTGTGGAAGTCACAGCCCTGCAATGTTGCTGTATTCTGGTGGTTAAAAGCAAGTTACTCAAGAGGAAGAAGGAGTTGCATAAGGCCATAAACACCAATAGGTGGGGGGCGTCCATGGGGGTTTGGAGGCTGCCTGCCACGTGCTCCCGGGGCTGGAGTAACAAAGAGGGGAAAGTGACATTATCACAACCGCAGGAGCTGGGGGAGGGGCCCTGCACAGCAGGCGCTCAGACCGCTGGCACTTTGCACCTGCAACGTGTTAAGAAATTTTAAGTATATAGTTCGGTGAATTTTTTACAAAGTGAACACATACATAAAGAAAAATTTCAAATAAGCTTATAAAGTAGAAGTCAGATTTAAGACTGTTACAGAGGGAAAAAAAAAAAAACCTGGAAAGTGAGAGGAAGGCAGGATCGCAGTCTCTCTGAGAGGCCCAACAGTGGCTGGTAAATGTTCCCCCAGGGAAATGGGAAAGTGGGAGAGAGACAGAAATGGGGGGACTGAGCCCCAGAAGCAGATGAATTTCCTAGGGGGATACAGGTGAAAGGTGAGGGACGAAGCGTGAACCCCGAGGGGCCTGCCAACAATGGTGAAGGAACAGGAAGAGGAGAGTGTACCTGGCATGAAAGGGCATAGGGAAAACAGAGGTGGGAACTGTGCAAGTCAAGGGAAGAAGCTACAAGGCCGCGAGAAGGGAAATGGCTTGGAGCGAAAGCAGGAGAAATGTCGGTGGCGCTGTGCAGCTGGACAGGAGAAGGGTCGAGGCGCAGCCTGTGGGGCCCCCTCTCTCCGAAGTGAGGAGGGCCCCTCGCCGGGCCCAGGAGGGGCTGCTTCTCGTACCTACAGTCCCCCGCCCCCCCCACCCCCATCGCAGCTCATATCAGCCTGGCCTTTACGGGCTTGTGCACCCGCCTCTGCCGCCAGCCTGTAAACTGTGCCAGGGCAGGGCCTGGCCTTCTGTTCATTGTGGGAACCAGACTGCTTAGCTCAGGGCACAAAGCGAGCGCGTGGGAAATGCTTCTTGCCAGAAGGCACACGTGTCCATGAATGAATGAATAAATAAGTACAGGCAGAATTGAGGACTGATGGTTTGCTCTAGGGTTCTAGGGCCCAGGATACATTTGGACAAAACCCTGCCAGGCCTTTGTGCAGGAGAAGCACACGTTTAGGGCGTGAAGATAAGCAGAGTGGGCGCTGAGAAGAACCTGAGGGGCTTTGGCTCTGTTCTGTCTGGTTGGCGGGTGGAGGCCGGCGGGGGCTGAGGTGGAACAGTCAGGAGGAGGGAGGGAAGCAGAGGATGCGAGGCTTTCATGAGAGAGTGTGATTGGAGGCCGTGAGCAGCCATGGTCTCGCGCTGCCCCTCCTCCCCGAGAGTTGGGACATGGTGGCAAAGGAGTGGCAGAGGGCAGGCGGGGCCCCTCGGGGACAGCCCTTCCGCAGGCATGGGGCGGGGGTTGGCTGTGGTGCGGGGTGATGCCTTGGGTAGGGAAGCCCTCTCGCCGGTGGTCCAGAGGAGGCGGGCTGGTGGACTGCTGCGGCCACCCTGGGGCTCGGGTGGCCGTGCCCCAGAGGGCTGCCAGGTGTCACACCCAGCGCGCGGCCTTGGTGCCGGTGGCAGCTGCCTCCAGAAGTGCTCTCACCTGCATCCCGAACGGCTGAAGAGCAGTATCACTTCTGATGCTTTAGCGTGAAGTGACCTTCCAGAAGGCTCACAAAGCACCTGCCTTGAAGCCTCATGTCTCGTCGGCGACAGTTGTTGCTGCTGCATGTGGCTTTTCCCACGTGCCAAGGGTTCCACACGGTTTTTCTCAAATGGTCCTTCTAGCCAGACGAAGGATGCGACAGCGGTCTCCCTATTTTACAGATGAGGAAAGTGAGCCCAAAATGCTGGCTGGCTTTCCCGAGGCTTCCCTGTGAGTAGAGGGCAGAGCAGGACTGGCCCCCAGCGTTCCCTGGGTCAGAGCTCGAGCTCTTGACCCCGGGATGCGCCTTGGCGGCAGGGTCCCGGGAGGCGACCCTCAGGGTTGAGGGCTCCTCACATCCCGCACTGAGAGGAGGCGGGGGTGGGGTGAGGTGCAGGGGCTTGTGTCGGGGAGCCCCGTGGGGTAGCCCGTCATCTGTGCCCGCACGTCACCGCGCACGGGGGCCGGGTCCCTGTACGTTTGGGGTCTCACCCGGGACTTGCCCGCACGTCACCTCGCACGGGGGCCGGGTCCCTGTACGTTTGGGGTCTCACCCGGGACTTGCCCGCACGTCACCTCACACAGGAGCCGGGTGCCTGTACATTTGGGGTCTCAGCTGGGACTTGCCCGCACGTCACCGCGCACGGGAGCCGGGTGCCTGTACGTTTGGGGTCTCACCCGGGACTGTCAGGCCATCCTTTTCTTCCTTCCGGTGCTCAGTCGTGTTGGGAGCTGAACTTTCTCACTGAGGTGTCCGTCACCTCGGAGAGACTCTCCGAAGTTACGTCCAGCTTCGCTTCCTCTGCACGGCTTCCCCCGGGGAAAGTAGTTTAATGATCCCTAAACTCACACTTCAGTGTATCAGGGGAGCTGTTGAATGATGGACCTCTAGTTTAAAGATAAGACTTTCAAAGTGAAAAATACCATTGTACGTGGAAGTAACCATCCCTTATTGTATCTGTTTGGTGGTACCTTGTTTTTTTTGTTGTCGTTGTTGGCCGGGGAAGGGGTGGTTAGTGCACACCTGTATTGAATAGTTTTCGCAATATTTCTAACAAGTTGTTCCCCTCCCACCCCCTTTTAATTTTTTCAGATCACACACCCAGCTGGCTGCATGTCTCAGTTTATTAAGTTCTTTGGGGAGCAGATCCTTATCCTTTGGAAATTTGCCTTACTTCGAAAGCGCATTTTGATATTTTCTCCCCCTCCAGTGGGCGTTGTATGCTATAGAGGTAACTAGAAGCCAAAGTCAGGGACTCTTCCCAAGTTCTCTGCAACAGAAACTGCCCCAGTCTTTCCAGTGTTGACCAAGGCCAGAAGGGATTGAGCCATATGAGGGCCTCGGGGGTTTTAGGCCTGGGAGTGACACAATTGGATTAGTATTGTGGAATGTGGACTCTGGCGGTACGTAAGACGATCAGGTAACACTTCAGTAGTCTGGTGAGGGAGAAGGGTCTGGATTAAAGCAGAGAGGATGGATGCTTGATATGTTTAAGAGAGAAACCTGACAAAGTCTGGCATCTGGGTGTAAGGTGCTGATGCATGTGAGGTAACGGAGGAAGAATCTAGGATGCCGAGGACAGTGAGGCCACCAGGCGGGGGACCGAGGAGGAGCAGGTGGGGGGCAGCGTGACAGAGTTACCTTGGACATGATGAGTTGCTGCTCTGAGGCCTTCTCGAGCGGTACTCTAGGCACTGCTACAGTTGGGTCAGGACCTTGGGGGACACGCTGGGCCAGAGAGACAGACCTGGGGGTGGCACAGAGGCCGAGCTGATAGCCGGGGGCGGGGGGGTGACGTCATCTGGGGAGAATGTGAGGAGGGACGTCCCAGCGTGTAAGATGCGGGCCCGCGAGGTGAGCCAGTGAAGGCGGAAGGCAGAGGGGGTGTAGGCGTGCAGTCAGAAGAGGGGAGGGGACCAGGAGACGCGGGGCTCGCGGTGGGTAAGAGTTCTGAGAAGGGAGAGGGTCAGCAGCGCCAAATGCTAAGCAGGACCTCGAGAGACGAAGACTGAAACGTGTCCGTTGGGTTTGAGCGCCTTGGAGGAGCTGACAGCTCCGAGAAGCCGGCCGGCAGGCTGGGAGGGAGGGGCCGCAGGGGCCCGGGCGGCCTCACCCCCGCTGTCCCCGCAGTGTACTGCTGCTGCTGCCTGGCCAACGTCTCCCTGCCGGGCATCGGGGGCACCGTTCCCGAGTCCAAGCCTTTCTTCTACGTGAACGTGGCCGACATCCAGAGCCTGGAGGTGGAGGTGTCCTACGTGGCCTGTGAGTACGGGGCCCGCCCCATCCTGCCCGCACGTCCCTGGCGGGGTCGCCCGGGGCCCCGATTTCCCGGCAGGGTCGGGCTGGTTCCCTGTAGGGCCGTCCTCCGGGGTCCTGCCGCCTGAACCCCAGCTCCCGCAGGCACCACCGAGAAGATTTTTGAGGAGAAGCGGGAGCTGTACGACGTCTATGTGGACAACCAGAATGTGAAGACGCACCACGACCACCTGCAGCCGCTGCTGAAGATCAACGGTGCCGACCGGGAGAAGTACCGGCGGCTCAACGAGCAGAGGTAGATGAGAGCCCGGGGCTGGGGTGCCGCCCTTGTCGGGACAGCCGGGGGGCTCGCATCAAGCCCGCCTGCCGCCCCTTCCCTCTGGGCACATTTCTGCCCCTCTGCCAGGAGCCGGGGTTGAGGAAGCTCCCAGCATATAGTGATGGGCAGCAGGCATGTGTGGGGTGACTCCTTTCTGGCGGCCTCTGGAATCTGTGAAGCCCGAGGAAGCGTGTTGGTATCAGTGGCGAAATAAATGACCTCATCACGTCATCCCTATTTTATGACAGTTAGGAAAGGTGGTCACTTGAGTGGGATTACACGGGGCAGAACCAGCCCTGAACTCCAAGCCCTGTTGATCTTTGCTGCTGCCGCTCTCCCTGCCTTTGGACGGGGGCCGGGGTGCGTGTGTCACCCTGGATCAGCCTCCTCCCTGGGAGGCGGTGGCCCGTGCAGATGCCTGGCCGGTGACCTAGCCCATTGCTGGGGTCCTTGTAGCTGCGCCAGAGGCTGACGGTCGTCTCCCCCCCGGCAGGCAGATGCTGTTGTATTCCCAGGAGGTAGAAGACGATTATAACCCTTGTGAAGAGGACCTCTTTGTGCTGTAAGTCGGCCCAGGCGGCGGTCGTGGGCCTCCCCGTGGGTCCCTTAGCACTAACGGCTTTAGCCTGGATCCCTCCCGTGTTACCTGCTGCAGCCCAAGGATGCCCTTTATTGCCACCAAGGGCACTTCGAGCTGGGCTCCACACAGAGTCAACCTGAGCCCCAAAATGCTGTTAGGGGGACCCAGAAAAGTTAAAGCAGCAGGGGAAGGTTATTAAGAGAAAATGGGAGTCCCCGCAGTTGTCTTCCTGTTGGGCATTTACATCCAGATGTCTGCTGCATAGGAGCTCTGTGTGTCCCTCAGGATGCAGGGACTTCTCATTCCATTGCTTCCTTTGAATAGAGCAGTTCCTTGTACTGAGTATTATGGGATAATCAGAAACTTAACTCTTGAATTGAAAGACATTTCTTTCCTTCAGAGCTGTTGGTGGTCAGGGTGGGAGCCATGGCCTTTATACCTCGTTGCATTGATCTCATTCATAAGCAGCTGTGTGAAATAGTGCTCAGTGATAAGAACAGAATTGTAATTGAACCAGAAACAATTTTCCCAGCTTCCGGCTTGGTCTTCCTACCCCGCCTCCTGGGATGGGGGTGGGGAATAGCACTTGCAGTTAGAACTGTTTCTGGCTTTGATATTGGCTTTGATAATTCAACAAAGGTACAGTACTTTGATTCTAATAAAGTATACTTTCTAATGCATACATGCTGTTTAGCTGTAAAAGTATCTGGGAACTGAGCAGAGAACCAGCAGTCTCATCAAGGCTTGACAGTCTATTGAATCTGAAATTCCAGAGCGCCCAGAGCTGCTTTGGGCACTAGGCACCTTGCTCTATGCAACACAGCTGAAAAGTCTAGACAGTTAATGCCTTTTCTGACTACAGTTCATATATTCATGCAGTACTGTAAGTTTGCGACATTCAAATCATGCTCTGTGCATAATTAAAACAAAAAAAGCAATCGAAAGAACCCAGCTGCGTACAGATGGTGGTGAGCTATGGCGATATCGGTCCCTCCAGGCTGACTCCCCTTCCTCCTTCACTGCCCGCTCCAGCACGGCTGGCTTCAGGTTGCCCCGTGCCCGCCCCGGTGCCTCTGAGCTCCACCTTTTCTGTGTGGGTACCTCAGGGGCTGGAGAGCCAATTCAGAGCCCTTCTCTGCCTCTAGGAAGGCTCACCTCCTGCTGCCGGCTCTAATTACCCATCCAGGGCTTTGAAGGTGAATTTCACTTTCTCACATAAAGTCTTGACCTCAGAACTGCATTATCAGTTTTTTTGGTTTTGTTTTCTGTCCTTCTCTTCCCTTTATGACTAAGCAGAAAGAGAGGAACAAAGTTTATGGGGGCCTCTCCCTACAGCTGTGTTTAAACCCCTAGTGACCTCCCTCTCAACAGGAAAATAAATTTTTGGCAGTCAGGTCGTCAGTTGCTTAGAGATTTTGCTCATCATACCATGGTTAATGCCAGTTCTTTGCTGACCTTAGCGGCACTTGAATAACCGTTTAACTTTTATCCTGTTTTCTTCTTTTAAAAGATATGTCTGAGTTTTGAAACCATTTAAAAGTATATCAAGCAAAGCAGTGTAGTTTTGGTTCCCCATGTGCGGCTTACTTGGTGAGCTTTCGTGTCTTTTCTGCCCTCCCTTTCCCACGTCTTGTCTTGTGAATGCAGGTTTTTCCTAGAGCAAAACAATCGGATATTTCAGACTTTGCTGGAGGTGTCCGCCAGTCAAGACAAAACTCTGACAGCTGAGCATGCCCGGGGCATGGGTCTAGACCCCCAAGGAGACCGGAGCTTTCTTATGGACCTGCTGGAGGCCTACGGCATCGATGTCATGTTGGTCATTGACAACCCCTGTTGCCCATAGGAAGGATGAGTTCACCCAGGCCCCAGATGGCCTGATTTTTAATTAAGTTGACACAAAGGAACACTGTTTATACTTCCAACAAATGTAACTTTTGCATCTCCTTCCCTCCCTCCCAAGAGGTAAGATGAGAGCACCTTGGTTTTGTAGGTCGTTGGAAGCTACCACCTTCAGAGCTGCCGCTGGTGTGGTCTTAGGAGTTATCAAAGCAGATGCTCTCATTGCCTTGTTGAGGGACTTGAGGAGATGGGGCGAAGACCGCATATCACCAGGAGCGGGCCGAGCTCTGGAAACGTGGGGCTGGGCTGCTGAGAAAGTCTGTCTGGTCTTTGTCGCTTGACATATCAAGAATAAGAGAACTCTCCAGTGTGGCTTTGGGTCCACCTGCCCGAAGCAGAAGCTAGACCAGGTGGCTTTTCAAGGTTATTTTAATCAGTTCTGGAAGTCTAGTCTTGGGATCAAATCCCTTTTCCTATTTATTAGAGTAAATCTGTGTTTTCTCTGTTCACGTAGGTAAGAGACTTCAAAGAGGGACAAAGGATATTTCTGTCACCAAGTATGAGCTTCTCTAAGGACAGATGACAGGGAGAGGTTGCTTCTCAGTCACCTGAGAACTAAAATTGTAGAATGAAGCTTGAAACCTTTCTCTGAGTGAGTTAATGGTGGCCACTCCACGTAATAGTCCTTTTTCTCTGAATCCCCTTTTCTTGGGACGGGCTGGCAGATTCCTTCGGGCCGATGTTAACAAGAGTGTGTACCAGTTTGGAGCCCTCGTAAACAAACTTCTCTTTAGCAGAGATGACATTTGTCGAGCTAAGTAATTGGGACCAGAGATGTACAGGTTTGTTAGCGAGCAAACGTGGCAGTCCCTCCACCCAGGAAAGTAGTTGGGAACCCTGAGTGTGAGCGATGAGCTCCTCTGCTTTGCTCTGGAACGTTCTGACCTGGGACAGCTCCTGTCGGCCCTGCCTGTTCTCTTTGGCTGGGGCGTTCAGTGGATGCCAGCTTAGGTGAGATGGCCACAGTTTGTTAGCCAGAGAAGCTAGCTCCTGGAGTAGCGTTTAGGTCTTTTGGGTCTGTTTAGGATTTTGACGTGGGATCCTGGGTTGTTGGTGACAGATAACTTCTTGCCCTTCACCATTCCTGCCTGGCTCTGTTATTGGAAAAACCATCAGTATATCCATGTCTGGGACCAAGTTCCAGCCAGGCAAATGTACACAGCAGAGAGAAAAAACTTCCAAATAGATGGATCACATGTCTTATCTCAAGACTAGCTTTATAGGGCTTATTGCTTTATTTAAAAATATTTTCACTGTAGCTCCTTGACATGGAATTCAAGACTAAAGAAATTCACATGTGGAAATGCAAACAGACATTGATTAATCAAGGTAGCATCTTTTATGTAAGTATATAAGTTTGGGCATTGAATTGTAAACTGTACACTTTTCTCCTCTGTGGGTTTAGCCTTCATTTCAGTAATACATATGTTTACAAAAGAAAAAAAGAATCTGTGTTTAGAAGCTGAAGCTTCAAAGCTTCCTGGAAGAGTGACTGTCTCCTCTTGCCCCTGGAGAAGAAGCGGCCTTTCTAACTTGGGTCAAGTTATGGTTACTTTTATACTTTTAGTGGTATCTGAAGGTTCAAGGCTTTCTAAGTTGGGGGTGGGTGGTCAGAAGTAGGGGTGGGCGTAAAAGGGACGGTCAGATTCTCGTGGAGGACACAGGCAGACCCCCTTTCTGTGCAACTGGGGAATTTTTTGGGAGAATACTCTTTTTAAGCACTTCTGCCCCAGAGGCCTTCTGCGTGTGAACGCTTTTGTTTTTGTGGTATTGTAACTCCAAGCTCAGACGTGCTGATGTAAAGGTAGTAGGATGAAGATGAGATTCCTGTATTTCCCTTTGAATGGTGGGCCTAGGCTTCTGTGCTCCTTTTAGCTCCCTGCCGTCCTAGGCAGCTGTCCCTCTGGCATCTCTGTGTGTCCCCCCGATGCTCACGCAGAGGTCTGGGCTGGGGGTGGTCCTGGGAGGGGTGCACCCATGAGGCAGTGCCACTCTGAGGTCATACGCACCCTGGGCTCGGCTGACCTTGAAGAGGAAACCCAAGAATCGGTTCTTCCCTGCATTGCCAGCTTCCTGGGCGGGTGGTGGGGTGGGGTGGGGGGCAGGAGTCTGGTGCAGCGCCCTCTGCTGGGCTGGCCAGCGCGCTCTTGCCCTGTAGTTACCCTTGTCACTGCCTGTGGTCCCCCAAGGATGCAGATGTGGAGCCTTTTGCTTCCGAGGTCAGAGATCACCGTTTGAAGGCTCCCGCCTTCTCCCTGATCGCTCAGGTGAGCAGTACCCACAGCATCACTTGCTGCCAGGTCTCGGAAAGGGGACTTCGTTGGTGAGGTACCAGGCAAGACTCCCTGCACAGGGACGGCAGAAGCTAGAAGCCACACAGACCTGCTTTTGTGTCACTGTGGAAGTATTTTCTGAGAAACCATCTGCTTTTGTTTGGAAGCTTTGGAGAATGTCCCTCTTCCCTGTCCTCCGTAGGGACAGGGCTTACTGTTATTACTGTGACCTTCTGGAGCAGGTTGGGAACCTCGGGTATGTTGACTGATGGTGGCCTTCTGTCCCTCTAGACTCTTGGACCACCTCCCTCCCTCCCCACCGCCCACCGCGCCAGCTGGCTTGGTCCTGCTGGGGAACTTTAAGCCTGATCTAACGCCAAGCTGTGAGCCACGTCCTAACTTGGAAACACTGCTGACCTGAGACACGGGGGCTGCCAGGTCATCCCTGAGTCAAGTTAGAAGAAATTCTCGGTGGCGAGAGTCTTTGTGGGACCTAGAATCCAGGCTCCGGGTTTGTTGATGTCTGTAAGATACGACAGAGTTCTGGTAAAATGGATTTTTCACTTGTGCAGGCTGGGCCGATGGTACCATTCAGCATTTGGGACAATGTCCAGTTGTCCTCTGGATTAGGACTCTTCAGGAGTCAGAAATGGTAGGACCTGTCTTTCACCAGACCAAAAAGTATGGGCCAAATAATAGTTTAGAATTAGCTTTGGCTTTTGCTAAGCATGAAGCACTCCTTAGGCCTGGTGTAGATCCCTTCTAATGTAAGTGCCTGTACAGTCCTCAGTGAGTTATGATTGCTGTGCATCAGCAGGCATTTGTCTCCGGTAGCCATCATTCATCCTGGCATCATGTCTTCCATTTGGCTGGAGATGGGAAGTTAAATTCATTGATATATTGATAGAAATAATTTAGCATAGGAATTTGCATTTATAACTTACCTTGTTTTGTCCCACGTGAAAATCAAGATGGGAAATTTAAGTATAGCACAGGGTGCAGATAATTCTCAATACCACGTGTGAAGATTCATTTATCAGTGTAACTACCTATGATATTTTAGCTAGAAGATAAAGATAAATGAAATCATAGCTGAATCACTGTTTTTCATTCTGGTGGTTATGAGGATGAACTTGCTATTTGTCTTGATACACTGAAAGCCCTTCAAACGCAATAAAAAGATAAGATTATTCACCTTTAAACCGAGGCCTTTGGGGAACCTTTTGTAAAGGGCAGTGATGAGTTAACCTTTTAACGGCAGTACAGCAACCCTCCAGGAAGAGGCGGGGACCTCAGGGACTGTTTGTTTTGTTTTGTTTTAAATGAAACTGCAGAGCCCAGGGAATGAATTGAGGTGCTTTCTCCACTCCCAGGACGGATCATACTTGCAGAGGTAGAGGAGGGGGAGGGCGCTGCTGAATAAAATAAGACAGTGAACTTGCTTTGGTGTGATGACAGTTCTCAAACAGGCAAGGTTAGTACGGGGACCAGCGTGTCTCACATGGGCTTTCGTCTCCCCGTTAGGTTCCTGGCTGGTGGGCTCAGACTCTGTGAAAGGGCCAGTCCTCGGGTCTTTTCCCTGCATTCCTGCGGTACTTAGTGCCCTGCCGTGAGGATCGTGCACCTGGGGCTCACTTCAGCAGGCCAGTCCGTCCCCTCTCGTTTCGGGAAAGCCCTTTTGTGATTCAGGTAGGGGAAGAGGAGTTCAGGGCTCCTTTTACTCCCAAGTCGTGGATTTTTAATATTCCATTTGTATACCAATATACCTCTGTTCCCCGGAGCTACTGGGGTGCAGAGTGCTGTGGAAAAAGGCTAACTGTGAATTTAGTTCATGTTTTTCTTATAAGAAATGGAAGTTTATTTTTATATTGATATTACTATGTGATGAATTGAGTATGCAGATGTTGGAAGGAAATTTCAAAACTATAATCCTAGAAGAAACGGGCAGTATTGCAATTTGGAAGCAGCTGAGACCCCATAAGAGTTTTGTTATTTAAATGTTTTGGTGAGTGAATAAGGACTGTCCTGTGAAATCTAACAAACAGCCTCTTGAGATGAAGTTGACAGTCCGATGGAGGAGGACACACAGTCACCAGCCTTAAGTGAGACTCTTGTGTGAACGGGGGTGAATGTGATCACGCTGATTACCAGGCCTCTTAGCTGGAGGGAGATGGGAGGCAGGGGTAGTTTTACAACTGGCACTTTGACTCATTTGTGGCGCTGGAACACAGGGGCCATTTGGTGAAACTGCACATTTAGAAAGGAAGTAAGAATTTTCCAGAGCTAGAAAGAGAAATGATGGAGAAGTAAAGCCCTGCTTTCATCTCTTTAGCATTTATTCTAGAAGCTCAGCGTAGTGGGCTTTTAGAGGTAATAGGATCTAAATTCAGAAAATTTATTTAACTACCATAGAAGGATAGGTATGAATTACCTCTGTTTGCTGTGGAATGCCTCTTTAGACTAATGGTACATCTACTTTGCTTTCTAAGGACAGTTGGGGGATGCAGGGGTGGGGTGTAGGGTATTATGAACTAGCCGGAGATGATCCACAAAATGAAAAATCCACACACAGGTCACTGAGTTCACTGGTTGTTAACATACACCATTGACATTGGAGTGAAAACTCCTTCCTTTGGCCAAATCAAGCAAAGATAAAAGTCTCAAAAAATTTTGAAGGCAGCATCAGGAAATGCATTTCGGTCTAGCCCTCCAAGACCAGTGAGGAAAGCTGTAGATTCTGTGCTTTTGAACAGACTAGGTAGGAGACTTTAGGGGTACGGAGTAGAGGAAAAACAAAACTAACCTCCTTTGTTTATCCCAAGCTTGTTGGCTAAATTTTTTTATAGGTCTGAGAGAGAAACCTTTTCTGAAAAAGAAATAGTTGTAAGCCTTGGGAAAAGCTCTGTTTTTTCCAAATTAGGATCAGCATAGTCTCCCTGTCACCTTAAATGTCAAACCCCTATTTTGATTAATGCCCCAGTTTAAGAGTTACAGCAATAAGAGAAACGGAATGTTTTTGTTTCAAGTATTTACCTCATAGTATGAAATTAGTAAGACAGTTCATAGATCTCACCCTGAATATACTGCATCTGGGTATGTTGTTCTGTCTTTTCAATGGTGATCATTTTAAAGGCCTAAAGGAAGCTGGGGTTCATCCCGAAGAGTAAATGTTTCTTGAATTGATGTTGTTCTGTGGTACAAATAACATCTGTGTATATCATATGTGTATATATCTGAACCAAGTTGTATGCAGAGAGGTTGATATATTTACAGAAAACAGTTTTTACAATTAAAATTCACATTTTAACATGAACATGTGTGCTGCAGTCCTTCACTTGGTCCAAGAAACGTGGTTTGTGGTAGGAAGGAGCAACAGCCCCAGGCACGAGCAGAATCCATGGCGCTCAACACCGACCTCACTTACGGTGATGACGGAAGAAACCAGAGCTGGTGCCTGTCCTTGAGGCCATGGTCTGGATACACATTCTCCAGGTAATGAAACCAAAGTTGGAAATAACCATCCCCATTCCATCAGAAAAGCCAGGACTGTGCACCCTCCATCATACCAGACAACTTCTGGAGAAGGACCCCATGGAGACCAAAGCTTTTTTGTTTCACATCTTCCTCCTACTAAAGTTTACTTTAAAACGTTATATACTGAGACACACACACACACACACACAAATATTTTATTTTTAACCTTCTGGGGAGTTTTACTTATTTTAAGGCAGTATAGACTCAATTCCTAACATTGTTAGCTCTGTGTTCCAAGCCAGGCTCCTACCTTCCAAGTGACATGACCATATATTACCTATTTCCTAGGGTTGTGAGAACACAGCTAATCAGTCGCATGTGTAAAGCACTGGCACATAGTAATTACAACCATGCATACAAATCGGCCATGGGGTTAAGCAAAAGGCTTTATACTAAACTATATTTAATATAAAATATCTGCTCTGTTTTTAATAGAAATACTCTTGGTTTTTGAGTGAAATTAGTCTGACAAAAGGTTTGTACTAAACAAGAAGGGGGGACTCGGGTTCTCCTCGGACCCCTCAGCATTCCAGGTCTAGCTGGCGAGGGTCTCTCGTAGCTGCTGAAACATCCTTTACGTGGACCTCATATGGAAGGACAACAGAAAGGCGGCAGTAGATGACAAGGTAACCATGTTCTCAGTAAATAGTCTGAATCAAGAAAACAAAATTTGAACTAGGACATATTTACATTTAAAAATGACTAAAAAATACTAATCTGAATTAAATATCCTTCCCCAATCATATGTTCCATTATTTCTATGGAAAAATTAGAATCACTAAAACACATACATGCTGGTAGCCAAGATTCTGTGCGGGTCTTTTGCACTCTATTATAGAAGCAATATATGCAGATTCTCTTGGCTTATGCAGACTGTATTTTCTTACACCACAGCTCTCCCTCTCCCTTCTGGGGGCAGCATGGAGTGGCTGCTGCTTAGACCGCATGTTGGGACCTGCCTGCTTTTCGTTTTGTTGCTTTCGCAAAAGCACAGCTTTTAACACCACTCTGAAGAACACAGAGGTAAACAGGTAAGCATTCTTTTATGGGCTTTTCCGTCATGGTCTTTTCATAGCTGCTTTATAATCCTTTAAGCGTTGGTCTTCACTCTCCAGGGGGCTCGTGGGTGCAGGCATGTGCGCTGCCCTAAAACTGATCTACCCGAGGGTGACCCAGCCAGTTCTCCTTCCCCTCTTCCCCCTTGTGCAATTTTTCTTCCTCTTTACAAAAAGAAAACCTTACGTCTCATCCAGCTTACTGTGGTGCACTGCTCTCTGGAATATAAAAACCTCAGGGGCACCAGAGTGATTATTGTGCCTAGCTAACGAATCCTCAGCAAGGTAGGTAGTTTCTGGTTCTCTGTCTTCAACAAACTAAAGGAGGATCTCATCAAGCTGTTAAGTTGATAGGTCACTGTGATTTTTGATATGCAACTCAAAAGAACTGCATGACATTGTTATAACAGAATTTTTTCTGTCCCATCTGCTTATTTATGTATTTACATCTGTAAGGTTAAGGCTTGTCTCATCTTAGCTGTAAATAACATGTGCTTTTGGGAGGAGACAAAATGGTGGAATAGAATGACATGAGCTCACCTCTTCTTACGGAAACAGAATCACAACTAAAACTGTTGAACAACCATCGACCAAAAAAAACGCTGGAACCTACCAGAGAAGATACCCTATATCCAAAGACAAAGAAGAAGCCACAATGAGATGGTAGGAGGGGTGCAATCGTGATAAAATCAAACCCCATACATGCCAGGTGGGCAACCCGCAAACTGGAAAATAATTATACCACAGAAGTTCTCCCACAGGAGTGAAAGTTCTGAGCCCCACGTCAGGCTCCCCAGCCTGGGGGTCTGGCAACAGGAGGAGGAGCTCCCAGAGACGCTGGCTTTGAAGGCCAGCAGGGTTTGATTGCAGGAATTCCACAGGACTGGAGGAAACAGAAACTCCACTCGTGGAAGGGCACACACACGGTCTCATGTGCACCAGGATCCAGGGAAAAAGCAGAGACCTCATAACAGACTGGGCCAGACCTACCTGCTAGTGTTGGAGGGTCTGCTGCAGAGGCGGGAGGCGGCTGTGGCTCACTGTGGGGACAAGGACACTGGCGAGTATTCACTGGCATGAGCCCTCTTGGAGGCCACCGTTTTCTCACCAAGACCTCGCCCCACCCAACAGCCAGTGCTAGGACACCTCAGGCCAAACAACCAACAGGGTGGGAACGCAGCCCCACCCATCAACAGGTAGGCTACTTGAAGTCCTGCTGAGAACACAGCTGCCCGGTAAACACACACCCCCTGACACGGCCTTGCCCACCAGAGGGACAAGACCCAGCTCCACCCACGAGTGGGCAGGCACCAGTCCCTCCCACCAGGAAGCCTGCACAAGCCTCTTAGACAGCCTCAGCCGCCAGGGGCCAGACCGCACAAGCAGGAAGAACTACAACTCTGCAGCCTGCAGAATGGAAACCGCAATCACAGAAAGTTAGGCAAAATGAGATGGCAGAGGAATATGTCCCAGATGAAGGAACAAGATAAAACCCCAGAAGAACAACTAAGAGATAGGCAATCCACCTGAAGAATTCAGAGTAATGATAGTAAAGATGACCCAAGATCTCAGAAAAGAATGGAGGCACAGATCAAGAAGGTACAAGAAATGTTTAACAAAGAGCTAAAAGATTAAAAGAACAAATAGAGATAGATAAACAGTACAATAACTGAAATGAAAAATACACTAGAAGGAATAAATGGGGCAGAAGAACCATGCCATGGAACAGAACAAAGAGGAAAGAATGGAAAGAAATGATGAAAGTCCAGGAGACCTCTGGGACAACATTAAACACACCAACATTCACATTATAAGGATCCCAGAAGGAGCAGAGAGAGAGAGAGAGAACCTGAGGAAATATTTGAAAAAGTAATAGCTGAAAACTTCCCTTGTATGGGAAAGGAAACAGTCACCCAAGTCCAGGAAGCAGAGAGTCCCAGTCAGGATAAACCCAAGGAGGAACATGCTGAGACACATAGCAATCAAACTGGCAAAAATTGAAGACAAAGAAAAAATATTAAAAGCAACAAGGGAAAAGCAACAAATAACATACAAGGGAATTCCCATAAGGTTATCAGCTGATTTCTCAGCAGAAACTCTGCAGGCCAGAAGGGAGTGGCACAATATATTTAAAGTGATGAAAGGCAAGAACCTACAACCAAGAATACTCTACCCTGCAAGGCTCTCATTCAGATTTGATGGCGAAATCAACAGCTTTACTGACAAGCAAAAGCTAAGAGAATTCAGCACCACCAAATCAGCTTTGCAACAAATGCTGAAGGAACTTCTCCAGGCAGAAAAGAAAAGGCCACAACTAGAAACAAGAAAATTATGAATGGAAAAGCTCACCAGTAAAGGCCAACATACAGAAAAAGGAGGAAATCATCTGCACACAGATATATCAAACCCAGCAACTGTGAGAAGACAGCACAAATGCAGGATATTGGAAATGCATTTGAAATTAAAAGACCAGCAACTTATAGCAGTCTATATGTAAACAACATTGTTTTATCAAAACCTCATGGTAACTGCAAACCCAAAATCTACAATAGATAACACAGAAAGGAAAAGAATCCAAACACAACACTAAAAGTTAGTCATGAAATCACAAGAGAAGAGAACAAAAGAGGAAGGAAAGCCATAAACAAAATGAAAAGACAACCCACAGAATGGGAGAAAATATCTGCAAACGATGTGACTGATAAGGGATTAATCTCCAAACAGCTCATGCGACTCAATATCAAAAAAAACAACCCAATCAAAAAATGGGCAGAAGACCTAAATAGACATTTCTCCAAAGAAGACACATGAAAAGATGCTTAACATCACTAATTATTAGAGAAATGCAAATCAAAACTACAATGAGGTATCACTTCACACCAGTCAGAATGGCCATCATCAAAAAGTCTACAAATAATAAATGCTGGAGAGGGTGTGGAGAAAAGGGAACCCTCTTGCACTGTTGGTGGGAATGTAAATTGGTACAGCCACTATGGAGAACAGTATGGAGGTTCTTTAAGAAACTAAAAATAGAGCTACCCTATGATCCAGCAATCCCACTCCTGGGCATATATCTATCTGAAGAAAAACATGGTTCAAAAGGATACATGCACCCCAATGTTCACTGCAGTGCTCTTTACAATAGCCAAGACATGGAAGCAACCTAAATGTCCATCAACGGAGGAATGGATAAAGAAGATGTGGTACATATGTACAATGGAATGAATGAAATAATGCCATTCGCAGAAACATGGGTGAACCTGGAGATTATCATACTAAGTGGTATAAGTTAGACAGAGAAAGACAAATATCATATGATATCATCACTTATGCAGAATCTAAAAAAAAATGATACAAATGAACTTACTTATTTACAAAACAGAGACAGACTTGGAGAAGGAACTTATGGTTACTAGGGGGAAAGGCAGGGGGAAAGATTGGGAGTTTGGGATTGACATGTACACACTGCTATATTTAAAATAGATAACCAACAAGGACCTGCTTGTATAGCACAGGGAGCTCTGCTCAGTACTCTGTAATAAACTAATGGGAAAAGAATCATGTATATGTATAACTGAATCACTTTGCTATACACCTGAAATTAACACACAATTGTTAATCAACTATACTCCAATACAAAATAAAAATTTAAAAAAAAACTTGAATAAACAACACAGAAAAACTGCTTTTTGATAAATGAACTCTAGGATAAAGCATTCTAATAAAATGTTGATTTTTAATTATCAAAAATTTATAATATTCATCAATTGTATTTTAATAATTTATAACATTTATTCTGTAGTGAGTTAACACTTGAAGAACTAAAAAAAAGTTACTTCCACTTACATTTTTTTGTTGGCAAGAAGATAGGTCCAATGGAAAGAAAATTTCAAGCATAAAAACATTACATTATGATAGCATTCTTTGCTGAAAGTGGTTTGGGAGATACACATACAAGCCTAATCGACATTTTCAATGACAGAAAACTTACTCATTTTTGTAAATGGAGGATGAGTGTTAAATTGTTATATATTTCAATTACACTGAATATGTTTAAGACAGTGATGTAACAGTCTTATTTTAAAATATCAATATTTACATGACACCAGAAAGTATATACTTTGGCAACTAACTTCCCATGAAAAATTTTAGCTGTCAACTTAAAACTGAGGGGATACATGATTTTTCAAAATACTTTTAGGAAGTTCATAAGCAGAATAGTGTGTGGACCACTGCTTTACAAGACTGTCCTGTTCAGTTTGGGGGACACCTCTTGTAGTAGAACCACCTGGGGAAGGTGGACACCTTTTTAAAAATGCAGATTCCTGGGCTCCAGCCCCAGACTGAGTTACTAGATTTGGGTTGGGCCCCAAGTAAGTCAGTTTTCAGCATGCACCCCAGGTGGTTCTCATGCAAACCAACATTTAAGAAGCACTACTTCAGGGGAAAAAGCTAGTATTTTACAGTATTTCAGCCATGGCTGAAGAGGGAAACACCTCAGGTATGTTTTTGGTTAAGGAGAGAACTGAAAGACGCTAAGAATTGGAGCTCACAAAGTAGCAGCACCCATGGAAGAGCCCGGGGAACGGGACGAGGCGGCAGAAGGCAGGCGCTTCCCTAGACTTCCCAGGGCGGCCATAGAGCCCAACAGGAGAGGAAGAGCCACTCAGCCCAGGATCCTGCTTCCCACTCAGGGGAGCTAACAAGGTCTAGCCCTTCTCCATCCATTGAGGGGGGGGATTTCCTGGAACTAGCCTGAGGAAAAGCAGTATTTAGAAGGGACGGACTGTCACAGCAGAGTGAAAGCATGCGCTGCTGGGAAGCACTAGCGAGGAGGGTCGGGGGTACTTGCCATGAACAGGCCCTTGGGGTCCTCTGACAGCGCTGCAGGGACGGGGAGGCCTTGGTTCCCTTTTGGTCCCAGGGTAGCCTAAAGTGCAGTCTCGGGCGCCCACCTGCAGCGCGCTCACTGGGCCGTGCTTTGCAGCAGCTGCTCCCTCTTCCGAGGGTCGCAGAAGAACCGTAGTTTCCCGGGGAGCAGTTTCACCTCCACGGGCATCGCCTCGTACTCCTCGCTGTCAATGCTGAAGGAGCCCCCTGCTCCCTGTGGAGGAGAGAATATTCGCAACAGCTCACGCCCACACTGGCTGCAGCTCGTCACCACTAGGGCACCAGAGCAGGTGGTTAGGGCAAAGATCCTCCTCTCTGAGGATCTGGTCTGACGTTCTTTTTTTTTTTTTAATTTATTTTATTTATTCACTTTTGGCTGCGTTGGGTCTTCATTGCGGTGCGCGGGCTTCTCATTGCGGCGGCTTCTCCTGTTGCATGCAGAGCACAGGCTCTAGGCGCGCAGCCCCCAGCAGCTCTGGCATGTGGGCTCAGCAGTTGTGGTTCACAGGCTCCAGAGCACAGGCTCAGCAGTTGTGGTGCACGGGCTTAACCGCTCCGGCATGTGGGATCTTCCTGGACCAGGGATCGAACCTGTGTTCCCTGCACTGGCAGGCGGACCCTCAACCACTGCACCACCAGGGAAGCCCCTGGTCTGATGTTCTTCGAAAAGAGTATTTCAGCGCCTGTGTCAGACACGGGGCTGGTTCCGGAAATAGCCCTATTCTACCACCATGACAAAGGTTTCAGTGGCCTCTGTCTCCTCCCAGAGTATTTTGGGATTTGTGAGACAAGGTTATCATTTTCAAATGCTTACTGTAAGACAGGGTCCTGTCACATCTTTAAGGAATTCATAGAACATACGTGTATGTCCTTCTCAGCCCTAATCTTTCTCAAATGAAAAGCAAGAAACACAGCCAATTCTCTGAGGAAAGCCATTACAGCCACTTGATGATTTTCATGGTTCTTTAGGACCCGCTTAGCTTTACACCTAAGGTATAGCAACATTAATATTACAGATTCTGTAAAACCCTTCTGTAACTCATGCATTTAATTCAGCATTTGCTGCGTTGAAACTATGGTGCCAGCCACCGTGGGGACACCTACCTTTTTGAACACCTTAGTTTAATAGCCACAAGTCTTCAGAGGCCACCTGTAGTAGGGTTTTTTCCACTTACAGGTTATTCTACTAAGCTTGGCATTTCCCAGTACAGAAAAATTTACTGCCATCCTGAAAACTGCTTCCAGATCCTTTTTAAAAAATGTGAAGCTAGGACTTCCCTGGTGGCGCAGTGGTTTAAGAATCTGCCTGCCAATGCAGGGGACACGGGTTCGAGCCCTGGTCCGGGAAGATCCCACGTGCCACGGAGCAACTAAGCCCGTGCGCCACAACTACTGAGCCTGTGCTCTAGGGCCCATGAGCCACAACTACTGAAGCCCACGTGCCACAACTACTGAAGCCCCTGTGCCTAGAGCCCATGCTCCGCAACAAGAGAAGCCACTGCAGTGAGAAGCCCGCGCACCACAACGAAGAGTAGCCCCCGCTCGCCACAACTAGAGAAAGCCCACACGTGGCAACGAAGACCCAACACAGCCAAAAATAAATAAATTAATTAAATAAATTTTAAAAATAAAAAAGTAAAGCTACAATCCACTATTAACATTTGCTAACTGGAGAATTCTGTGGGTATAGTAGCTCTCTGCATAATTTACATTCAGAAAAATAAAAGCTCAGGAGACCTAAGGATCACTTTACAGAACCTTGGCTTGACAACAGCGGAAGTCTTCAGGAGCCCAACTCTAAACCCGTGACTCAGAAGGGGGCTTCTGTCATCTTTTCAGGTCTCCCTTAATGTAACCCAGAGCCTGGCACAGTGCTCAGCACGTACAAGGTGCCTAAAAAAGGGTCTGTTAATAGGAAGGAGGGGGAAGACAACAGGAAGGAAGACAGACCAGGAAAGAACCACAAGCTCTGGGACAGCTCACCCCCGCTCACCTCAGGAAGAAGCAAAGTGCAGCGGCTGGCCTGAAGACACTCGGTGCCGTCAGCGCGCACCTTGGGGTCTCTCACCTTTTTACTTCTGTTGGTACAGGAAAAAGCAAGCTTGGAAACCAGTGCTGGCAACTGCATTCGACTGCAAGAACATAGCAAGTTCTGCCTGTCTTTTGATGAGATGAAATAGATGGACTCATAATCTCTTGAACCGCGGGGTTCTGTGAATAATTATTCCCCCAGTGATTCTTGCTTAGTGTGGAGATATGTTCTAGATTGAGGTTCATTTATTGCAGAGAACGTGCTTGAAGTTAAGACTGATTTTTCTCTGAATTGTTTTTTATTTTTAAATAGTTCCATGTATACCTAATTCTTGGGCTATTTAAAAATCTCAAATTTAAAAATTGGAATGAAATGAAATTTTTTAGAAAAAAGTACTAAACTTTTGATATTTGGTACTTCTTGTGAGTCTATTACTTGAAGGGGAAAATTTTTTATTCTAATTTAAACTAGATATTTATATGAACAACCAATCTTAGTAGTTCTTGAATGATTCTCTACTTAGCATAGTGCATCTTTACTTGGACTACATGGCTTTAGAGTAAAACTATCAGCCTGTCCACACACGTGCACGTGCGCACACACACACACACACACACACACACTCTCCCCCTCCCCCTCATGTATATACCCTTCAGCCAGTCAGGGTCAGTGGAAAAGGGGTAAAAGCTAATCTCAGAAAATTAGTCCATTCTTTATTATTAATTAACAAGAGTAATTCTTTCATCTATGAAACTTCATCCATTTTCTAAAGCAACTTTACAATGTTCTTATCAGATACCCAGAGGAAACAGACATTACTTGATTTCACTTCCTGTAGAGACCAAAAGGAAACCATGTTATTGCTGTTGCTGAAGATGATTACAGCAACAATGCAGAAACATAATGACTTCGTCTAATTTAAGCAGTATCACCGGGTTTTCTTCCTATTTTGGGATGTCAGTATTATGAAGGAGATTCAAATATAGCTGGTCCCACTGGCCAGACTTTCAATTAAGACACTGTGTGGCTTCTGGACCCTTCCTAGGAGAAGAAAGACTTTTCCCTTCTTCCTTTTACTACAGTTAAGTAAATCAAAGGCTGCAGAAGCAGCTATTCAGCAACTGAAGAATTGGTACCAAAGGCAAGAATAACGCAAACTGATGAAAGACACTGTACTGCCGGTGCTGGTGCAGAGAATGAAGTAGCCATGGAGACACGGCCGCTGCAGCAGAAATGTCTAATCCTTAGATGGGCGCCAGAGGGAGCTCTGAGACAGAGCTCATAAAAAGCTGAGCAGATTCCCAGTTGGCATGGTAACACACAGGCTCCTCAGATGCTTTGAAGGCTGGCAGAGGGTTGAGAGCATTCTTAACCAATAAAATTCTGGCAGAGGTAGGGCTTAACAAATCAGACAGGACTTGGAAGGGTATTTTGTAGTGGAAAAGGGGAAAAAAGCCTGGAAAATGTCCAAGGTACTCAATACCTTTTCATCAGTGCCCTGGGAAGAGGGCAAGGTGGGCTGACATGAATGGTAACTGATGCTGTAAAGTGCTTCACACTGAAAAAGACTTTTCCCACACAGTCCTTTGAGGCTCAAAAACAATCCTGAGATAGAGGTGATTATATCACACCATTCTATACACAGGGAAAAGGATTCAGAGAAGGTAAAGGATTTGTCCAAGTCATAAGGCCAGTAAGTGGCAAAATCAAGATTTGTACCCAGTAGTTCTGACCCTGAAGCCAAAATTCTGGGTATGATACCACGCTGCACTGAATCCTGTCATTTCAGTTGAAAGACAAAGACGGCTCCCATGCTCTGATCTTCCCGAAATGAATGGGGAAGGCCACAGTAGGAGAGGTACACTACACATGCCAACTCAAATGAAAAAAGGATGCTATGGTTCCCAAACCAGACAAGTCCTCGGTTGGATCTCTGTCTTGGAGTGCATGGGCACTCAGATTGGTAAAGTCTGAGAATACAAACTACTTAAAGCCTCACTGCCTACAAACCCCAGTCCACTTACCCTATACTTATGAAGTCTCCTTTGCTGACGGTGTTGGGTTCCATGCAGATGTTCATAAAGTCTTCTTTGCTCTAAAAAGGTGAGGAAAACTAAAATTAATGCTCTAAATTTTGGCTAATGCAGCCTGTTGCCCTCCTTTAGCCTTAGAGGGTCGTGGTTGGAGCTGTGTATTATGGAGGGGACTTTACTTTCAATGACTTTATCCTGAATATATCCTCAGTCCTTTTTTTTCTTTTTACATTAAGACCTTTATTGAAGTGGTATTTACATACCATAAAATTAATCTCTATTGCTTGCTTGTTGTTTTACTACATACGTAAGCTAGGTAAAAACTCAGGTTTGGAGGGTGGTCAAGTTCTGTCGCTCGCTAATAATCGTAGCTGTTATAGTCTCTAGGGTCCCCTCGCTGGCAGACCAAGCTTCCAGCCCCTCTCTCCCAGCAAGTCTCCACCCTCGCTGTACATCATCATCACGCCACACTGGCTGGATCAGCTTCTTGGTGTGGAGAGCCCCCAAGTATCTGTGTTTTTTTAAATGCTCTACATGCAAACTTGGTATGTGACCAGAGTCGAGCAGCAATCCTTTTATGCCATGGCAATGTTTTTAAAACTTTACATTCCCAACCACAGAATATTCTGGAAGAACTGAGCTACAAGGAAGTGGCTATAAAAACAGACTTGGTTCCTGTGCCACTCCCCACCCTCCCCCCGCCTCCCCCCGCCTCCCCACAATTTACCACCAGTTGGTGGCTAGCAGTACAAACCTGGCCCTCTGTAAATCAATCCCAACGCTTCTGGGTCTGCTTCAAATAGAGGTTTGTTTATTTTTGGACAGGTTCAAAATCTGTAGCCCCAGGATCACCCCCAGGCCTCTGAGAGCTGACAGCCTGTGCCTAAGGTTAAAGGGCACTACCAAAGCACAACTTCACATCTCAACGAGGAATTACAAAACATAGAGGGATACCTCCGCTCCAGGGTCACCTTTCGTTAAATGACTTACTGTCACCTATGTACCATGAACTCCTCTAAGTGCTAGGGTTGTGTCAACGAATGAAAAAAACAAAAATTTCTGCCTACAAAGAACTTACATTGTACCAGCGAGAGTGGAAGGGATAAACAAAACACAACCATAATAAAATAATAAACTTCATGTATATTAGAAGTGTGTTAGAGTATATCCATATAAAAATAGTAAATTGTGGACTGTGTATGTATATTAGCATAAACGGCAAATTATAGAGTATATCAGAAGTGTTATTAGAGTATATTATAAAAATGAGATAAAAGGTGGTATTGGTGGCATTTTCAGTATATGTGCTACCGAAGCAAGCACGATTGGTGGCGTCTTTAAAGAGGGGTCCAGGTAGGCCTCATTGACAAGGTAACCTCTAAGCAGACACCTGAAGGAGGTGAGGGCATTGTGGAAATCCAGGGCAAACTCTAGCAAACATCACCTGGAGGGCCTGTTAAAACACAGGTCAGAGCTTATGGTTCAGTAGATCTAGAGTGAGCCCCAAGAATCTTCATTTCTAACAAGGTCCCAAGCAATGCTACTGCTGCTGACCCAAGGCCCACGCTTTGAGAACCACTGGCCTAGGGAACTGCAGTCCACACAAAGGGCACTGCCAGGGCAGGCGCCTTAGGTGGGAGCAGGCCTGACGTGGCAAAGAACAGCAAGGAGGCCAGTATGGCTGGAGCAGAGTGAGAAAAGGGGACGAGAGGAGATGGAATCAGAGGGTTCAGGCGCTGGAGCAGTAGGGCCTTGTGCACCCCCATAAGGAAGTTGGCCGTCAGGCTGAGTGAAGTGAGGAGCCACTGGAAGGTTCTAAGCAGAGAAATATGATTTGACTTTTTTAAAATTAGGATCTCTCTGGCTACTGTGTTTAAAGGAGAAGGAAAGGGAAAAGGGCAGGAAGACCACTTAGGAACATACTGTAATAATCGGGCGAAAAGACGACGCTGGCTTGGATCAGCTGGCAGTGGACACTGAGACGTGCTGGCCATATTTAGAAGGTGAAGCCGCCAGGACTTCCTCTGAGATTTGATGTGAGGAGAAAGAGGAGCCAAGATGTTTGGCCTGAACGATGAAAAGCATGGAATTACAATCAACTGCGCTGGAGGAATACTGAAGAAAAGGCAGTTTTCAAGGGGTGGAAGTGAAGACCAGGAGCTCAGTTTTGGACATGCCAAGACTGAAATGTATCTTAGACATGGAAGGGGATAAGTAGATATACATACAAGTCAAGGATTTGACTTTTGTTAGTGCAAGTGCGAAAATCAATGTGTTATACTACAATGACAGATTCAGTGAGAAAGCCTTATCTCAATAGTGGCTGGAAAGGTACTTGATAAAATTAAAGATCCACTCATGATAAAAACCCTCAGCAAACTACGGTAGGAGTGGAAGGGAACTTCCTTAATCTGATAAAGGGTATCTACAAAAAAAACCAATCAAACTCAAGAATGAAGCAGTGAAGCCTTTCTCTCTCAATCAGGAATGAGACAGGGACGCCTGCCATCCCTGCTTCTGTTCAACACTGTATTGAGGTCCTAGCCTATGCGATAAGACAAAAGATTAGAAGAAGGTTAAGTATTTGAAAGGGAAAAATCATATCCACTGCACTATTTGCAGTTGATATGACTGAACCTATAGAAAATCGAAAGGAATCCATAAACTTAACATAATAAGAATTGTTAGGTTGCTGACGCAGCATCAATATAAATAATCAATACATGTCCATCAGCTAAATCAGTTAAAAAAAAATAACAATTTAAGAGATACTATTTACAACAGTATCAAAAATTAAGATAACTAGGAATCTACCCAGCAAGACAAAATGTTATAGAGAAAACTATAAAACTTCATTGAAAGACATTAAAAACTTAAATAAATGAAGATACGCCGTGTGCATACGATAGAAGAGTCAATATTGTAGAAATGTCATTTCTCCTCAAATTGATCTACTGGTTCAATGTAATGCTGATCAATATTATAACAGATTTTTACGTGGAACTTAATAAACAGTCTAAAGGATTTATAGAGGTTGAAGAGCCAAGAGACTCTTTAAGAAGAAAAACATAGAGGGACTTACTATAAAACTATAATAATTAAGAGAAACATAGTATTAGTACAAATATAGAAAAATAGAGCAAAAGAATAGACTAGAAACATCTCCATGTATACAGATACTTGAGGTATGACAGAGGTTTACTGCAGATCAGTGGGGTGTGGGGGGAAGGACATTTCAATAAATGGTGCTTGGACAACTGGCTTTGTATATGGAAAGAATATAAAATTGGAGCCTTACCTCCATCATTCACAAAACTCAATTATAGGTGGGAGTACTTCTTTTTTAAATAAATATGGAATCATTTGCTGCAAATCATGTTAACCTGGTTTTTCATTTAACAATATATGATGAACATCTTTCCATGTCAATAAATATAGAGAGAACATTTTAAATACATGTACCAAAATGTATTTCTCATCAGTGGCCTGATTAGTTTGTTTCACATATTTTGCTATTATAAATACAGTGAACATAGCTCTACAAGAGATCCTAATTTTCAAGCATTCCACACCCCTCAGGCCTCTTTCAGACTCTGAATGGACTTTTTTTTTTTAATGATAAATGAACATTTTGAGCTATTACATGGCAGCTTCATTGTCTTTGAATATTTTATTGCATTTGCTTTTATTTTTACAAAGAGGATAGAAAAAAAAAATGAATGTGCTGCTGCTAGCGATAAGCAGCACAGGATCATATACTTTTATAATTGGCACAAAGATAAAAAGCTCTCGGCACTCTGAATGAGGCTAATCTCGAGCCACAATCACATACATACTCACTGAACTCAATCCATTCATTGGTATTCAGTCATCAGAGCAAAGAACAAGGTTAAAGAACATGAACAAAACACTGGAAGTACATATCATCAGAGATTGAGTATAAAGGAAATGTATAATTAGAAATCTTATCTTTCTTTTTAAAATTCCTCTTTTTAACAGTATTTTTTTAACCTTAATACATTCACTTTCACCAACATTTTCAGACTCTCTACATTATGTATCATCTGATTATCTCTGAAGGATAAATTTCTAGAAATATGCTTAATAGGGCCAAGGGTATGCTTACATTTCAGATGCTTAATATATACTGCCAAAATGCCTTGGAGAAAAAGTGTTCCGATTTCTCTTTCCCTCAAGAACACCTGACAGCCCATTTCCCTATCCACACCAACACTGAACACCAGCATGCTTTTTAATCTATGGCAATTCAGTATTCACTATTTTAATTTGTATTTCTTTGATACTGAGCACTTTTTCTGTTTCTTTACCTACGAAATTCAGAGAGAAGTTATATCTACCTGATAGTGTAGTTATGAGGATTACATGAGCTGACACTGTGTAAAATTCTTAGGACAGTGCTTATCATGTAGTAAATATAAGCGATTTTTTTCATGTTTTATTTCCTTTGTGAATTTCTAATTATGCCCCCTGCCTGTTGTTTATATTAGTCCTTTGCCCATTTCTTATTGATTATCCTAACAGTTAAGTATAAAGGAAAGCTATTAACTCCTGGTATATCACATCCTAATATTTTTCCCAATTTGTCATTAAAAAAGTTTTTTTTAAAGATTGATAAATTATAAAGGAAATCTAAAAATGAGTGTCATTAAAATTTTTGTTTATAGTTTCTTTTTTATTAGAAGTAGACAAATGCATCAATATGATTTTTGGTTAGATGCCAGGCTTGGAAAGGCCTCGTCCTCCCAAGTTTATATTGATAATCACTTAAGATTTCACTCTAGTGTTTTTAAGTTTTATTTTCTTACATTTAACCTTTTAATCCAACCAGAATCAATTTAGAAGGTGAAAAGAGCTATGTGATCCAAATGTTATACAATGGACATGCATTACCTTTATAATTAAAAAGCAATCCAGTACTCTGAATATTAATATTGGAATCAAGCTTCTCACTACACTTGTCCCCCTCATTCATCTTACTACATTCATATGTTCAATTCCATGTGCCAGTTTTCAGACTGACCAGGTTAGTTGTGAACGTACTACTTTGATTCACATAAAAGCTGAACATAGGATTAGTCCACGGTTAAGGATAACTTTCCTACTGGCATGCTCATTAACATAAACTATTAAAGTTTTCTCTAGACCAGGGGTCAGTAAACCCTTACTGTGAATGGCCAGAGAGTAAATGTTTTAGGCTTTTGGGCCATTCAGTCTCTGTCACAACAACTCAGCTCTGCCACTGCCATATAAGAGTGGCCACAGACAACGTGGATATGGATGAATATGGCTAAGTTCCAATCAAACTTTACTTGTGGATGTTGAAACTTGAATTTCGTATACTTTTACCTATCACAAAATATAATTCTTCTTTTGACTTTATTCCAACCATTTAAAAACGTAAAATCAATTCTCAGCTTGCAGGCTGTAGTAAAACAGGTGGCAGATCAGTTTGCTAACCTCTGCTTTATTTCAAAAAATGTTTAGCCTTTTATCTATATCAGCACTATCCAGGAGAGCTTTTTGCACTATGGAAATATTTTATATTTGTGTTTTTCAATATGGTAGCTACTAGCCACATATGGCTATTGAGCACTTGACATGTGGCAGAAGTAGTAAGTTTTAAATTTTATTTGTATTAATTTAAATTTAAGCAGCTACATGTGACTAGTGGCTACCATACTGGTCAGTGCATTTCAATAGATTGGACTCAATATGTAAAATAGAGATGTTTGTGTGTATACATATATACATCTATATAAATGTAGATGTATATATAGTTTTCTCTCCTGGAGACCTAAATCTACAAATTTAATATAGTCACAAAAATAATGGATATTTACTCAAGTAAAAGTTCCACAAATTTTTATTCCTGTGACAAATGGGATTCGGCTAACTCCATTTCTAAAGGCCTTTTGCCCTCAGTTCTCTCAGGCAGAAGGCTTGGTGACAGACACTTGATCAGAGCCCCTTAAGCTTTTAGGCACTTCACTCGCTGTTTCTTCTCATTGCTATTATTCCTCAAAGGCACCCCACAGCCTCCTGTTCCTGATCCTTCCCTCTCTATCCCCACAGGGTAAAAATAAAAACGCCAAGTTAGTGGAAGAGCATGTAGCCTTTGTCACTTTTTCCCAAATGCTTTTCTACTTTAAAAAAAAAAAGCACACTTACTGCCAGGTCAAGCTGACTGTTCCGGGTCGTGATGGACAGTTCAAGGGTGGACAGCTGCACTTCCTTCCAGACCTCTGGGCTCACCTCTTGGGGGGCTGTGTGAATGCATTCGATACAGGTCAATGTCTCCCATGAACATCTCAGCACCAGCACCACGGCCAGCTACCAGTGGCTCAGATGGCCTCCCAAGCCCATCTGCTGACCGCCCCCCCCACCGCTTAGTTTTCTTTATCTCATACTTTTGATACACAGGTTAAAGGGCCAGGCTCAAAATGGAATCTCTATGCCTGAGACATCCCTATCGAAGCAGCCACAATAACATAAAGGCTGGTGACAGAAAGAGGGAGTCGCTGGGAGTCACAGCTGACACAGGCTGCTCCCATGCATGGGACCCTGGTGCTGCTGTTTGGGGCCTGCACTGTGCACACAGAGGGCTGAGTTCAGTGACGCTGGAAAGGAGAGCCGAGCGCCGAGGCGGGGTCTGCTGCAGGCAGGCCTGAGCTGACCCGGGCTTTCCAGTCGTCAGTGCCCTCGCTGCTCACCGTCCTGCGGCTGGACCCAGTAGGATGCGAGCCTTCGTAATATCCTCCTGTACAAAGAGGGCCGTGGAGGGGTCTCTTCTGCTCCGCTGGGAGGTCGCTCTGTAGGTCCCGTGTATGAGAGAGAGGCTTGATGAGTCTGAGGCCACTCCTTTCAATGTGAAGAGACAAAAACCTTTATCATGCAACACGATTCCAAACTCTTGGGGTTTCTCTCTACAAAGGACAGTATTCCACCCATATCTGCTTGAAAGCTAACTAGTAATCTCCTCTCATGTGATGAAATTATCTCTAATTTGCCGTGTGGAATCCTCAAGCTTTCTTTTCCTATTGAAGGCCTATAGGAACCCAGTGACTGCGGCCTCCATTGCTCTCCTAACACAGAGCAGAGAGATCAAAGTGGACCAGCAACCAGCCACTGCTTATACTTGTGCAAGAAAACCTCAGTGTGAACAAGCATAGAGTCATCTGATACTGTGACTTAGAGATGGTGACACAAACATGAAATCCAGTTGTATCACATACCTTCTTCACTTCTGTTATCATATTCCACTCAGAGACCAGACTGCTTTAGTCCAGCCTCGAAATCCAGCCCAAGGCCTCTCATTCCTGCTTCAAAGGCCATCACTCTCAACTCTAGATTTGTCTTCTTCCTGGCACCCTGAGTCCAGTGCCATCCTGGGTCCCATCAGTGTCCCCAGGGATGATGAAAACAACACCCTAGCCTCTCAGCCCTTGACGTCACCTCTAACCCACCACAGCCACTGATTTCCATGGCCACGTCCCGGTCCTTATCGGTACCCAGAACTACTCCATCTTAGAAATCTAAAGCCCTGATATCCTACCATCTAATCACTTCCCATATTCTTCTGGTTGATTCTTTTGTGCCCAATGGCTCTTAGGGTGAACTACTCCCTTGTTCTCAAGTTTCCATGGGGTGAATTACAAAAGAGTAACAATTCCAACTTCTCTCACTCCATCTCTTACTCCTTCCCAAGTCCAGAAAGACCCAACCCCTTCTCTTCTCACTCGGGAAGTGGCCGTCCTGCGGACCCACGCATCCACTGCTTCCTCACGCAGTGAGCTTACTTAGCAGTCTCTGCCCCGAAGGAGACGTTTTAAGTGGATAAATTCAATTTGGAGTATTAGGAAATCAGATTGTGACCACGTATCCAAGCTGTGTCCTTCACTCCTGCTGACATTTATAAAGCTGGTATGCTGATTTCCATCTGCTTTGTTCCTGCATTTGGTTAGTCAGAGGAGGAAGAGAGGGGTGTGATTTGGGGGCCAGTGGAGACCCTAACCACACCAAGCTCTCAGTCGCACTGAGAATCCCAGCCCCTGACCACGCCATTTGTCCTCAGGCCAACCAGATGAACAGTGGGTTAGTTTATATCACTCTCTTTCCCATTGCTTTTGGCCCTCGTGTCTCCTTTCTTCCATAATGTTTGCCCTGAAAAGCCCCTATTCTTGATCAATCAGTCACTAGGTGTCTGTACTTCTACATCGTGGCTCAATATTATTAGAGGGGGAAATAAAACACTCCTGCTGAGTACTGACACAGGGAAAACAATCACCCAAACGAGCATATCCATGTCAACAAATTCTAAGGTTGTGCATGCCACTTGATAATCCTTCTAAACCTACCTATTTTCATCTTTCTTCAAAACTCCCCATACCACCACGACCATCACCACCATCACCACCATCACCACCATCACCACCACCATCACCACCACCATCACCACCACCATCACCATCACCATCACCACCATCACCACCATCACCATCACCACCATCACCACCATCACCACCACCACCTCACTTTCAAAAGATCACTTGCTTCCTGCGCTTCAGTGAGAATATCAAGACATCAGTGAGAACTGCCTTACCTCTTTATAAATATGTTTGCATCTGGACCTCTTCTTTATTTCTCTCCTGTCTCAAGGAAAAAGGCGTCCCTCCCCCATCCAAGGCTAGTCCAGGACTTTGGATCCCACTCCCTTCCACTTGCTCGTGGAACTAGCTGAGTCAGTCATGCTTTTTGTGTCCTTTCTCTCTTCTCCTCCCATTCTTTTTCACTTCTGCTTCAGGAAATAAAGACACAGATACCTCTCCAATTAAAAAAAACCAAACACTCCAGTGGCCCATATTTCTCACTAGCTTTTGTCTTTTTATGTCCTTCTCTTCAGAGTCGAGATCCTTGAGGGAGTGGCTCTACTGCCTCTACCTTTTGCTCCCATTTACCCCTGAACTTTCTTCAGTGCGGCTTCAGCTCTTCCACCCACGGGCTACCGAACCTTCAGAGGGCACTCACTTTCCTGCCTCTATTTAGACTCTGCCATTGCTTCTTGAAATCTCACTCTCTTCTTGAAATTCTCTCTTCCATCGGCTTCTGTGTCGGTACTTCCTCCTGGAGTCTCTCTTAGCGGTTCCCAGGCATCGTCTCTGGCTCTTTAAATGAAGGCTATTCCTGGCCATCTATTCTCACTAGTAACTTCATTAAATCCATAGCTCAATGCCACTCATACACTTATGACATTTACATCTATTTTTTTAGCCCAGATCTCTCTGAATTCCAGACCGAAGTCACGACTGTATTGCCACTTGTCTGCACCACCAGTGTGTTAAACCCAGTATGTGCCAAACTGAAAATTTCACCTTTCTTCACAAACTTGATTCTACTCTAATATTATCAGCATTAATGGAAAACTCTAGTTACCAAACTCTAGTCCCTCAAACCAGAAATCTGGGAATACTATAAGCTCCTTCCAACTTTTGAGGGCTGTACCTCTTTAATCCATCCTCTGTGGTCAATATTCACTGTTACCACCTTATCACCTCTCAACTGGATTACGTTAACAATCTTCTACCTGATGCCTTTGCCTTTAACTACCCATGTCCAATCTCTTGTCCACACTGTTGCCAAACAATTTTTCTAAAGTGAAAATCTGCTCTTGTCACTCCCCTGCTTAAGACTCAATAACCCTCTAGTGCTTTAATGATAAATGTCAGATCCCACATCAAAACCTGTCATAAGCGGTCCTGACCTAACCCTCAAAGTCCTCTTCCCGCCATGCTACTGCATTGGCCATAATTAAAGACCGTGTTATACCACTGTGACTTCACACATCCTCACCGCTCCACTCGGAATGCCATTTATCTAGTCCTGTATGTATTTCAAAATCTGGCAAAAGTGTCACCTTCCCTGGGCTGACTTTACCAACCTTCAGTCAGAGGTAAATGCCCCTCCTCTCTGCTTCCATCTTATTCTCTCCATATTTCTCTCTTAGCACTTGCCAAACTGCTGATTTACTTGGACCTCACCCCCAGCACTTGAATACTTCTTGAGGGCAGGAAACCTGTCTTATTTGACTTTGCATTCCAAATATAAAGCAGGGCTTGCCACACAACAGGTATGCAGTAATTGTTTGCTGAAGAAATGATGGAAACAGTTTACATGCTCCCAGATTCTACAACTTAAATATGTAGTTACTCTATTTCTTCCTGAATGCAATCCCGACTCCACCAATGTAATTGTGCCCTCAAGCAACAGCAGTAATGCATTTTACTCACACAATTTGCCTTAGGTATAGAAAGTCCTTGGCGCCCCCCAAGTTCATTTTAATAATCATATAGATTGGTTACCCCTAGTACTTTAATGGTTTTGTTATCCATCTGGAATTTATTTAGAAGGTAAAGGGAGCTATGTTTTCCAAACGTATTGCAATGGACATATATTACTTTTGTAATTCGAAAAACACTCAATACTCTGAATGTTAACATTAAAACCAAACTTTTCACTACATTCGAACTTCATCTGCCAATTTTCAGATTGGTCAAATTGTAAATATACTACCTTGATTTGCGTAAAAGCTGAACACAGTATATAGTACACAGATAAGTATGACTTTTCTATTAGCATTTTCATGAATATACATTGTCGAGCTTTTCTCTATGCCAGTATTTCTCATTGTATAGTCTACAGCAGCACGGCCTGATAGAACTTTCTCTGATGATGACAGCTGTTTCTAGACCTGTGCTGTCCAATACGGCAACCACTACCCACATCTGGCTAGTTTGAAGCACAAAGCAGAGTTTGAAACCTCCTATATTATACACAAGCCTATATGATGAGATATATTCAGATACAAAACTTCAATTCATTTCCAGATGCTAATATAGACACACTTGCAAATAGTTAATGAGATACAGGTCATTGTGTTCAAGGTTTGTCTGGTAAGAGTGAGTGAATGAATAGACAAAGGGAAGTAAAATACTAAAATGAAATTAAATATGGGCTTGGTAATGGAGAAGGTAAGTTGGTAGATGAGAGGAATCACAACAGGAATGCTTTCTGCATTTGTATATAAGTAAATATGCCCCACTTTAGTGTTGGAGCATGCCATATACATCTGTAGCAAGAAATTTTTTAAAATTCCAAATACACACATCACAGAGGAACAACAAAATACCAGAGGTCAAGCTTCTACATTGTAAACTGTATTTACCTTAAGAGTGCTGAAAAAGTGGGCTACTTTGGTTTTTAGAGGCCCAAGATACCAGTACCTGAGAAAGACCAAGATAAAAATGTAATTAGAATATTAAAAGAACTATCAATGTGCTAGATACCATTCATGATGGATAATACATTAGAATTACACCTTTACCATGAGTGTCTGCTCTGGAGGCTTGGAGACTGTGGTTTAGCATAAAAAAAAGTATTGCAGTAAGTTTTTAATCTGCATTTGAATACCATGTAAAACCATACATAATTAGTTATACAGCAGCTAGATCTTTGCAATTTACAAGGGATATATAATCAGAGTCTCCTTGAATCTCTAAATTCACAGGTATCACTGTAATATATACTTTCCACCATGGAATACAGTTGAGTATACATTCCAAATAAGTGGAGAGTGATAAAGCCACAATGAGATGCAGTTGCTGGGTGCTGATGTATTACTCATGAGCTAAATGGCTGCATTCTGTACACCGTGTTCTTTCTCACACACAAACATACAATTAAAATCTGTAAATCAGCATAACTTCACATTACTCATGTTATGCAGCTTGAAAATGGCAAATGTGAAATCTGGGAATGAAGAGGGTCTACTTCATATTGCTAAATACCTAAAAGCTACTGAAGAGAAAAAGATGCCTAGTTGGAATTAGAAAAGTGGCATAAAGTAGATTTCTCTCTTAAAACTTATCTCTGTCACCTACCAGCCCATCTTAACTGCTCCCTATTTGTTTTGGATCAATATGTATTTATTTAGCACTTACTATGTATATGGAGGAAACAAAGCAATATAAAGAATATAAAATTCTTGCCTTTGAGGGCTCCTAATTTGAGAAAATAAGGCCCCCCAAAGTAATAGAAAATAACAAATAAATAAACATACTTATATGACATGGTATAAACTGATCACTATTCATTGGTAAGGAGAGTCAAGAGGGCACAAGAAATCATTAAGGGCCTAAAATTGAAGCAGCCACACTTGCATAGTGAATGACACAAGAACAAAGTAAGGGCATGGGACCTAGAAACATGGGTTGGATTTAGATACATGAAAGAGGGAAGGAAATCATTCTAGGCAGAAGGAGTGGTAAAAGTATGGGAAACACTGAGAGTAATAGCCAGAGCAAAAGCTTTATTTAAAGCAAAGATACACAACTCTGTAATTAGGGGTGCTGACAGATTAAGTTGGGCCTTGAATGCCCAAATAAGGAGTTTAGCTATAGAACGAGCAATGCGGAACCACTCTATTATCCAGGTAAGTACGGTGAGGCTATTAATGAGGGCTTTGACCATCTAATTTTTTTGTTTTTGTTATTTTGTTTCAAAGGTTCCTCAGTGATTTGCTTCTTTTCCCAGTTAGCCAGACAGAAACACATCCCATCCAAGGCAGTTTATTTCTAAACTGCCTGCAGTTCCCTCCATCTGTATCAATAGCAGGTTCTGACACTGCGCATGCAATCTTCCTGAGGCCAGCTAGGAATTGGTTTCTCGCGTCCCGATTGTGTCTCTCATGACGCACAGAGCGACTCAGTGCATGGTCCTAATCCAGGTGTAACCACCACCAGAATTTTAAAATTCACTGCTCAGAAATCAAACAATATGGGCCCGCATGTGATATTCCTAAAGGGCTGACCTATGCTTGTGCTCAGTACATTTAGAAAGCGATTTTCGCTCATCAGACCTTCTCAGGGGAAACTAAGCAATTCCTCTTGGTAAATTGCTGGCATTTGAGATTACAGATGAGACACAAAGATAACTTGTGGAATCAAGATAACCACGGCATACTTGCAAATAAAAGCTGTGAAATATTAAAGAACACAGTGTATGATATAACATAGTGATATCTCTCTTTGGACAGTCCACTGTCAGGAACTTCATTAGCAGGAATAACCAGTGAAACAAATGAAAGAAATTTCTGTAGGCACTTCCCTGGCAGTCCAGTGGTTAAAAGACTTCGCCTTCCAATGCAGGGGGTGCGGGTTCGATCCCTGGTCGGGGAGCTAAGATTCCACAGGCCACACGGCCAAAAAAACCAAAACATAAAACAGGAGCAATATTATAACAAAAATTCAATAAAGTTAAAAATGGTCACATCAAAAAAAACAACAAAACAAAACAAGATTTCTGTAAAGAAAATGAGCAGGAATGCCTACAATGTGAAAGCAGGGTTTCTTGATAAAAGCTGTGTGTGAGATCAATCATAATTCATTTAAACCATACTAAAATTGTAAGCCCGTTTTCAAGAAGAGGTAAAGAAAAACTAACGCCCACCAGCGAGGAGGGAACCTCACGCCGCGTCTGCTCAGCCCCACCTCAGGAAGCCCTGCCCAAGCGGCCTCTCATGCAACAGAACAGGACACACCCTCTTTCCGAGCCAGGAGCCTATTCTACACGATGAATTCTCCAAAAATAAGCCCGTTCGCGTGAAAAGCCAGCGGCGGCCCTCTAATCACCTCCTCCACAGGCCTGTTTCTTCCATCTCCCAACGCAGCCAGGCATCTGCCTTTCTTCCTCCTCTGAAAGAGGCGGCCTGGGGTCTGTGGATCTGCTAGGCTTTCAGAAAGAACACCTCTCGGGGGGGGGGGGGTTGTGAAACCCGACGAGGGCTGTGAAAGCTCCACGAGGCTGTGGCCCCAGCGGTGCCTCTGACTTGGTACCCAGCTCATCAGGCCGCGGGAGGAGAGGCCAGCCAGTGCCCCTCCAGGCTAGCATGGCCTCACCCACGCTCACATACGACGTCTCGAAAGAGAGATGCCCGCTGCTCCTCTTGAGCTTCCGCCAGGCTAGCGTGGAGGAAACCAGAACTCTCCGCAGCCTCTCTGCACGTAAGAACTTAAACCTCTACCTCTGTTATTCACACATAATTCAACCGCACTAACTCCTAGATCACTACATATTGAAACCTCAAAGACAGGGACAGAATAAGAAGGTGTCTCAAAATCACCACACGTTAATACAGTGCCCCTTTACTTGCTAACTGAGACGCCAGCATCTCGGAAGGATCCCCATCGAAGGCCGGTCAGTGCAAACACTGGCTGTTCCTTTTCACCCTGGAAGTTAAACACATTTAATTTAAATTAATGACGACAATAACTTGGAACTCTCTACAGGTAAGTAACTGAGTGCTCAGTAAAAGTACTTAAATAAACTGTCCTGTAAAATGAAGCTAACTTTTTTGTATAGGCCTCATGAATCCGCTGGCAAGAAAATATAGTATCATACTTCAGACTGTAATCATTATGCTGATTCTTGGACCAATTAGTCGGGTCAGCCAGAATTTCTTCTCTCTCTTATACTTGTCCAAGGCAAAGATAATTTAAGCCTGCGTTCTCTTTGGAGGGCCAAGAGCTATCAAGGAAGATCAGCAACCTGGTATGTACTCCAGAATGTTTCACTTGGATATCTGAAAATACAGCCAGATATTTGTCATAACAAAGCAGGATGAAAAGTGATTCAGATTTAGTCCAGTGCTTTATGTCCAAATACTGCATATTATAATCAGCAAGCTTCTAAAAAATCAGTGAGTTGATTTAGCAATGTATAGAAAACACACAATTGAGCCACTGCCTCCAAGTGTTTACACTTCATCATGGGCTTTCCTATATGAAAATATATGCACCAGGATTCTGAAAGGGACTTTCCCGGTAGCTCAGAATTGCAGCTGAAGCCCAAGGGTACCCCACATTCTAAAGAGAGCTGCCAAATGCCAGACACAACTCCACAGAATTTGCTAAGCAGGCACAGAACCAGCTCGGTTTCCACCATGCAATCATTAGAACCAGGGTAAGCAGAAGATTAGGAACTGGAGGAGAATCCTTGGCACTGTAAGTTGTTGGCCTAGAGAAAGCGTCTAAGTCTTCTTAGGAGAGGTAGTCCTTCCCCACTCAGTCCCACTTTCACTCCTGTTCCCGCTACACTGAAACAAGTGAGGGTTTTCTAGGCAGATCACACATGAATAGGGCCAGCCTACCAGTAAAAGACACTGGCCTCTCATTCCTTGGTTGTGTATCTGTTGAAGCAGATTTCCTTTTCTGCTCTCTGTACCTGCTTAAGCAAGAGAAGAAGGAGCTAGAGGGAAAGGAGCTACAGGGAAATGGCAGAGCAAAGAGGTGATGGTAAGGTAACCCACTACTGGCACAGCAAGGATGGATTAGTCTCCTGGGTGCCTAGTGCATACTGTGGAAGACAGCAGGGCTTGAGCCATCCTGACTATACTAAGCTAATCATTCATTCATTCTTTTTTCATGAATCATCATTAACGGATACATATTATATATTAGGAACTAGTGATAAAAAATGTCCTCAAAGAGCTCAAGGTATAACGGGGGGTAGAAAGACACAGACAATAACAACACAATGCAGTAGGTTCAAAGAACAGAGATGTGTATCAAGTATTATGAAAGTACAGAGCAGGTGCAACTGTATAGTGAGTGAGGGAGCCAAGGAGATGGATGGTCAGGGAAAACACAATATAAGTTTTAAGACAAACCATAAATTTTAAAGAATAAGGTAAAATCTGAACAGACTGATTACTAGTAAGGAGACTGAATCAATAGAAACCTCTCAACAAACAAAAGCCCAGGACCAGACAGTTTTACTGGTAAATTTTACCAAACATTCAAAGGAGAATTAATACCAATCCTTTTCATACTCTTCCAAAAAACAGAAGAGGAAGGAATTCTTCCAAACTGATTTTCTGAGGCCAGCATTACCCTGATACCAAAACCAGACAAGGACAATACAAGAAAACAAAATTAAAGGCCAATATTCCTGATGAACATAGATACAAAAACCCTCAACAAAATATTAGCAAACCAAACTCAAACATACATTAAAAGGATCACACACCATAAATCAAGATTTATTCCATGGATGCAAGGATGGTTCAACATCTTCAAATCAGTCAGTATGATATGCTACGTCAACAAAATGAAGGATGAAAATCATATGATCATTTCACTAGATGCAGAAAAAGTATGTGATAAACTTCAACACTGATTTATGATAAAAACTCTCAACAAAGTGTGTATAGAGGGAACATACCTCAACATAATAAAAGGCCATATATGACAAGACCATAGCTAACATCCTACTCAACAGTAAAAAGTCTTTCCTCTAAGATTTTGAACAAGAAAGATGCCTACCCTTACCACTTTTATTCAACATAGTATTGGAAGTGTTAGAGCAATTAGGTAAGAAAAAGAAATAAAGCCATCCAAATTGGAAAGGAAGAAGTAAACCTATCATGATTTACGGATGACATGACAGAACTAATAAATTCAGTAAAGTTGCAGGATACAAAATCAATACACAAAAATCTGTGGCATTTCTATACACTAATAACAAACTATCAGAAAGAGAAATAAAGAAAAGAATCCCACTTACAACTGCATCAAAAAGAATAAAATATCTAGGAGTAAATTTAAACAAGGAGGTGAAACTGAAAACTATAAGACATTAATGAAAGAAATTGAAAATGGGAAGATATTCTGTGCTCCTGGATTGGAAAAATTAATGATGTTCAAATGTCCATACTACCAAAAACAATCTGTAGATTCAATGCAATCCCTACCAAAATTCCAAAGACATTTTTCAAAGACATAGAACATATAATCCTAAAATTTGTATGGACCCACAAAGAAACCCCAAACAGGCAAAGCAATCCTGAGAAAGAAGAACAAAGCTGGAGGTATCACACTCCCTGATTTCAAACTATATTACAAAGCTATAGTGATTAAAACTGCATGGTATTGTCATATAAACAGACACATAAATCAACAAAGAGCCCAGAAATAAACCCACACATATATGGTAAATTAATTTATAACAAAGGAGCCAAGAATATACAATGGGGAAAGACAGTCTCTTCAATAAATGATCCTAGGAAAACTGGACAGTCACATGCAAAAGAATGAAACCGGACCACTATCTTAACACCACATAAAAAGATTAATTCAAAATGGATTAAAGACTTCAATATAAGACCTAAAACAATAAAGCTCCTAGAAGAAAACATAGGGGGTAAGCTTCCTGACATAAGTCTTGGCAATGATTTTTAAATTTGACACCAAAAGCAAAAGCAACTAAAGCAAAAACAAATAAGTGGGGCTACATCATACTAAAAACCTTCTGTTCAGCAAAGGAAACCATCAACAAAATAAAAAGGTAACCTACTGAATGGGAGAAAATGTTTGCAAATCGTATATCTGATAAGGGGTTAATATGCAAAAAATACAAAGAACTCATATAACTCAATAGAAAAAAAAAAAAAGCAGGCCACTTGAAAAATGGGCAAAGCATAGAAACAGACATACTGATGCCCAGCATCATTAATCATCAGAGAAAGGCAAATGAAAACCACAATGAGATAACAACTCACACCTATTAGAATGGCTATCATCAAAAAGACAAGAAAAAACAAGTGTTGTTGAGAATGTGGAGAAAAGGGAAACTTTGTGCACGCTGGTGGGAATGTAAATTGGTGCAGCCACTATGGAAAACAGGATGGAAGTTCCTCAAAGAATTAAAAATTGACCTACCATGTGATCCAGCAATTCCACTTCTAGGTATTTATCCAATGAAAACACAAACGTTAACTCAAAAGATATATGCAACAGACACCGCAGAAATACAAAGCATCATAAGAGACTACTACAAGCAACTCTATGCCAATAAAATGGACAACCTGGAAGAAATGGACAAATTCTTAGAAAGGTAGAACCTTCCAAGACTGAACCAGGAAGAAACAGAAAATATGAACAGACCAATCACAAGTAATGAAATTGAAACTGTGATTAAAAATCTTCCAACAAACAAAAGTCCAGGACCAGATGGCTTCACAGGTGAATTCTATCAAACATTTAGAGAAGAGCTAACACCCATCCTTCTCAAACTCTTCCAAAAAAACTCCCAAACTCATTCTATGGGGCCACCATCACCCTGATACCAAAACCAGACAAAGATACTCCAAAAAAAGAAAATTACAGACCAATATCACTGATGAATATAGATACAAAAATCCTCAACAAAATACTAGCAAACAGAATCCGACAACACATTAAAAGGATCATGCACCATGATCAAGTGGGATTTATCCCAGGGATGCAAGGATTCTTCAATATACGCAAATCAAGCAATGTGATACACCATATTAACAAATTGAAGAATAAAAACCACATGATCATCTCAATAAATGCAGAAAATGCTTTTGACATAATTCAACACCCATTTATGATAAAAACTCTCCAGAAAGTGGGCATAGAGGGAACCTACCTCAACATAATAAAGGCCATATATGACAAACCCACAGCAAACATCATTCTCAATGGTGAAAAGCTGAAAGCATTTCCTCTAAGATCAGGAACAAGACAAGGATGCCCATTCTCGCCACTATTATTCATCATAGTTTTGGAAGTCCTAGCCACGGCAATCAGAGAAGTAAAAGAATAAAAGGAATACAAATTGGAAAAGAAGAAGTAAAACTGTCACTGTTTGCAGATGACATGATACTATACATCGAGAATCCTCAAGATGCCACCAGAAAACTACTAGAGCTAATCAATGAATTTGGTAAAGTTGCAGGATACAAAATTAATGCACAGAAATCTCTTGCATTCCTATACACTAACAACGACAGATCAGAAAGAGAAATTAAGGAAACAATCCCATTCACCATTGCAACAAAAAGAATAAAACACCTAGGAATAAACCTGCCTAAGGAGGTAAAAGACCTGTACTCAGAAAACTATAAGACACTGATGAAAGAAATCAAAGATGACACAAACGGAGAGATATACCATGTTCTTGGATTGGAAGAATCAATATTGTGAAAATGACTATACTACCCAAAGCAATCTACAGATTCAGTGCAATCCCTATCAAATTACCAGTGGCATTTTTTACAGAACTAGAACAAAAAATCTTAAAATTTGTATGGAGACACAAAAGCCCCCGAATAGCCAAAGCAGTCTTGAGGGAAAAAAACGGAACTGGAGGAATCAGACTCCCTAACTTCAGACTATACTACAAAGCTACAGTAATCAAGACAATATGGTACTCGCACAAAAACAGAAATATAGATCAATGGTACAGGATAGTAAGCCCAGAGATAAACCCACGCATCTACGGTCAACTAATCTATGACAAAGGAGGCAAGGATATATAATGGAGAAAAGACAGTCTCTTCAATAAGTGGTGCTGGGAAAACTGGACAGCTACATGTAAAAGAATGAAATTAGAACACTCCCTAACACCATACACAAAAATAAACTCAAAATGGATTAGAGATCTAAATGTAAGACCAGACACTATAAAACTCTTAGAGGAAAACACAGGAAGAACACTCTTTGATATAAATCACAGCAAGATCTTTTTTGATACACCTCCTAGAGTAATGGAAATAAAAACAAAAATAAACAAATGGGACCTAATGAAACTTAAAAGCTTTTGCACAGCTGCACAGAACCTACAAACAAGACAAAAAGACAACCCTCAGAATGGGAGAAAATATTTGCGAACGAATCAACGGACAAAGGATTAATCTCCAAAATATATAAACAGCTCATGCAGCTCAATATTAAAAAAACAAACAACCCAATCCAAAGATGGGCAGAAGACCTAAATAGACATTTCTCCAAAGAAGACATACAGATGGCCAAGAAGCACATGAAAAGCTGCTCAACATCACTAATTATTAGAGAAATGCAAATCAAAACTACAATGAGGTATCACCTCACACCGGTTAGAATGTGCATCATCAGAAAATCTACAAACAACAAATGCTGGAGAGGGTGTGGAGAAGAGGGAATCCTCTTGCACTGTTGGTGGGAATGTAAATTGATACAGCCACTATGGAGAACAGTATGGAGGTTCCTTAAAAAACTAAAAATAGAATTACCATATGACCCAGCAATCCCACTACTGGGCATATACTCTGAGAAAACCATAATTCAAAAAGACACATGCACCCCAATGTTCACTGCAGCACTATTTACAATAGCCAGGTCATGGAAGCAACCTAAATGTCCATCGACAGATGAATGGATAAAGATGTGGTACATATATACAATGGAATATTATTCAGCCACAAAAAGGAATGAAATTGGGTCATTTCTAGAGACATGGATGGACCTAGAGATTGTCATACAGAGTGAAGTAAGTCAGAAAGAGAAAAACAAATATCATATATTAACGCATATATGTGGAACCTAGAAAAACGGTACATGTGAACCGGTTTGCAGGGCAGAAATAGAGACCCAGATGTAGAGAACAACCTATGGACACCAAGGGGGGAAAGTGGTGGTGGGGGGGTGGCAGTGGGATGAATTGGGAGATTGGGATTGACATATATACACTCATATGTATAAAATGGATAACTAATAAGAACCTGCTGTATAAAAAATTTTAAAAATAAAAAGTTACATGCACCCCCATGTTCATTGCAGAATTAATTACAATAGCCAAGATATGGAAACAACTTAAGTGTCCATCGACAGATGAATGGATAAAGAAACTGTGGCATGCACACACACACGCGCGCACGCACACATACACAGATTCAGGAATATTATTTAGCCATAAAATAGAATGAAAACTTGCCATTTGGGACAACATGGGTGGACCTTGAGGGCACTGTGCTAAGTGAAGTAAGTCAGAGGAAGACAAATACTGTATGATCTCTCTTATGTGTGAAATCTAAAAAAACAAAAAATAACAACAAAGAAAACAAGCTTATAGATGATGCAGAAAACAGACTGGTGGTTGACAGAGGTAGGGAATGGGGGTGGGAGGAATTTTTTTTTTTTTTTTTTTTTAAAGGTTTTTTTTTTTAAAGTATTCTTTTTTTTTTTTTTTTTAAATTAATTAATTAATTTATTTATTTATTTTTTTTGACTGTGTTGGGTCTTCGGTTCGTGCGAGGGCTTTCTCCAGTTGCGGCAAGCGGGGGCCACTCTTCATCGCGGTGCGGGGACCGCTCTTCATCGCGGTGCGCGGGCCTTTCTCTATCGCGCGGCCCCTCCTGTCGCGGGGCACAGGCTCCAGACGCGCAGGCTCAGCAATTGTGGCTCACGGGCCCAGCTGCTCCGTGGCATGTGGGATCTTCCCAGACCAGGGCTCGAACCCGTGTCCCCTGCATTAGCAGGCAGATTCTCAACCACTGCGCCACCAGGGAAGCCCTGGGAGGAATTTTTTAATGCAATCTAACTATGTTTTTTGATCCAGCATTTATATGTATGTGTATCTGTATCTATATGTATATCTGTATAATTCCTGGATTCATTCTTTTATCTATTCATTATAATTTTTGCAGATCTACCTAGGAGGTTCCCAAGAGTGAGCTAAGCACTATATAGTATTGAAAGAGAAGGAACGAGGCTGAATCATACAGTACTGGACTAGGGAAGATGCATGTTAATTAAAAAAAAGAGAGAGAGAGAAATCAGGTCCCTTGAGGAAGGACACTATATTACAGTAATAAGTGCATACTATAGTGATTTCCCCAGTCCTTCCCCAGAAAGGAAAAATAAATAAAGCACCTAGATTGGGGAGGGTGGGAAGAAAGTAGAGAGAAAGAAAAGAAACGAGGAGAAAGGGCGCTCTAGCCTAAGGGAGAGAATTAACACTATGTGAATAGTTTGCTGTATCAATGGGAACATTTCCCAAATGTTTCTTAAGATGTTAAGTGTTACAGCTGATGATGATGATGATGATAGAAGATTCCATGTTGAAATAAGTTGGGAAATATCAAACTTATTTGGTTTGAAAGAAGTTATGTTTACTGCAATTCTTCTTAGAGTCTTTAATATGTTAATGTACATTATAAATTTCCAAAAGAAGATATACAATATACAGCTTTCCTGAGTTGTTAACTGTTCAGCCCTTCTCTGGGAAGACATCTTGCATAAGTAATATTCCTTAGGGAAATGCTGTTCTAAAGCATGCAGTGGAAGCAAGAAGTGCTGAGCTAAGTACTCAAGAGTTCCTGACTGGTGCTCTAAAACCATTTTCCCTTCCTTCATGTAGGGGGAAGAATTTTGGGACTCTTCTGTTAAGATTAAGCGAAAAGCCTTGCAACCTTAAGGTTCCACGGAATTGAGTTGCTATGTTCCAGCAAGGGGGTAGGAAAGGAGTGTGAAGAGTGTGAAGAGTCTAGAAAAGCAGACGGGCACGGAGCCCTCAGGATTCAGCAGAGGCCTGAGGGTCAGTAGTGGAGACCCTGGTCCCAGTTGGAGGACACACGAGCACAGGAAAAATAAGCAAGGTCAGCTGGACAGAGTGGAAGCCAACAGACAAAGCACCACTGTATCTTAGGCCAGTGAAGTTCTGGGCGATAGTCAGATTATGAGATGGAGAGATCAGAAAACAAGAACAGATACTGTACAGAAAGACAGGCACACAGCCAGATCTTAGCAGCAAAGGAGATAAGCTGCTCCAAGTCAGAGGCTCCCCTGGACAGAGTAAATCGCTGCAGGGAAATGGCCTCATGCTCTGCAGAGGAAAACAACTGGGAGAGCTGGTTGGAACAGAATTTAAGGAACAGTGACAGGAAAACGATCCTGGTCAACTAGACAACTGCCCGACCTATGGATTTTAGGGATTCTAGATGAAGAAAAAGAATCAAGGCAGAAGGAGCTCAGCAGCAGCTCTAAGCATCGTCGTATGAGAATGATCAGAGCTGGGGCTTTAACAGAAGGAAGCCAGGAATGAAAGACAGGGGAAAGGGGGAGAGTCTCACTCTCACCACCTCCCGTATCTTCCTCATTTGGTTCTGGGTTGGCGGGGTCTGAGTCCAACTGAGAGACCAAAAAGAAAGAACTAGGAAGAATTCCATAAATCTTTACAGTAGTTACTTTAAAGTCAACTTCCAGGCATTGTAGATGTCCACATGGGAAAACTGCCCTTTAAAAATCATGTGACAGGCCAAGAGTGATCCCACCTAGACAAAGCAGTGAAGGAAAAAGCAATGGACTGTAAGACAGAAAATCCTTATTCTACTTCTGTCTACAGCACAACTAGTCATATGATCAGATAACCCTTTTTTAAAAATCTGTCCAGTGAAGATACTAATACACATCTTGCCTCCCTCACTGAGTTAGAAGTCCTAAGGAGATGCGAACTCACACTATACAATGAAAACATAAAGCACTATTATAGCTTCCAAGGACTATTTCTTTTATTTTTGGAGAATCTTCCATTATATGTTTAATTGTGTTTCAGTTTGTTTTTTAAAAGAAGAGGAATCTGGTATCAGGCTTCATCTGCAATGCTTTTCACCACATTCTGAAAGCAATTTCCAGAAATAAAGAAAAAAGAGAAGACAAATTCAGCCTAGCTGGGTGCCTCAGAAACAACAGTAGAGGCTACTATACTATGTTTTCTAGGAATTGATTTTAAAAGTTTTCTGCTTCCTGGGGTGTGTTACCAATATACAGAACCTGTGGTAAATTTGATACTGGTTTCATCAATTCACAGAATCAGTATGTTTGAAAGAAAAAGAAAAAGAAGACAAGAGACATTTAAATGCAAGCACAGTCAAGAATGTTCAGTTAAATCCTAATTACTCTGGAATGTATTACTTCTCACAAATAAGAAGGAGTAAATCACTCAGTTATTAAGAGATCTACCCTGATTCACTCCTTTGACAGCAACAATACTTTAAAATAATGGATGCTGATCTGTAGTCTCTTTTCCAGGCTAACATTCCTTTCAGCACATTTTGTGAAAACGATTAAGCTTTATTAGATGCTAAAGAATCAATTGCAACTTAAATCACTTTTATCCTGACCAACAAGGTCATGGTGGAGAGTCCAGATATCACTGCATAAAGCACAAAGGAAAATAAAAGGGAAATGGGTTGCAAGCTCACGGGTTCATCAACCGTAAACGTGCATATAGCAAATGCCATATAACTAGGAACGACATTTTAGGATTGAAGTTTGGAATCATGACACAGTACGGAGCCTTCTTCCACAGATACTAGGAAACTTGCATGAATATAAAATGTGCATAGCCTTTGAAGGAAAACCTGAATGTAGCTGGTACATTCTAAGGCTAAACCTGAGTAAAGTATGCAGGATTCACTGTTTATAGGATTATTTGGCTTTATGGCTCAGCCTTCTTAGGAACCTGCCTTTTCCAGGGGGAAAAAGAAGAAATTTAGATGAAGAAGGAATAGATACTTAACTACCATCAAGCGAGAATATCTTTTCCCTAGGAATTAAACCCTTTTTAGAGAGAAGATTCTTATCAGGAATCAGGAATGGCTATTGGGTCTTCTTCCCTCCAAAATTTTAATTTTGTTAAGATGTCAAACCAAAAAACCTTTTATACATGCAATGAACACCATATTTACCTCTCACCCAGCTTCATCAGGCCAACATTTCCCCACATTAGCTTTATCTCTGTGTGTATAATTTGTAGTATTGTTAAATCATTTGCAAATAAATTGCAGGCTTCATGGCCTTTCACTCCTAAATATTTCAGCATGTATCTCTCAAGAACAAGGACATACACAGACATAACCATAACACCACTGTCACTCTCAAGAAATCTCACACTGGCATATAACATCTAATATATCATCCATATTAAAATATCTCTGATATCTTTTACGGCTGACACTGTTTTTCATTTTTCCAGTCCAGGATCTCATACTGGACTTCATTATGATATTTCTTTAGTTTCCCTTAATCTTGAATAGACTATCTTCTTTTAGATTTCATGACATTGACATTTTTGAAGAAGCCAAATCAATGGTTGTTTTTAGAATGTCCTACAATTTGGATTTGATTGTTTTCTCACTATTAGATTCAGTTAGGTTAAGACTAATGTTTTGGGCAGAAAACTACATAGGTGATGTTGTATCCTTCTCGATATATCACATCAGGAAGCAGATAATGTCCATCTGTCCCATTACTGGTGATGCTGTTTGATCACTTGGCTAAGGCGGTGTGTGCTAGATCTCTCTACTATAAAGGTACTTTTCCCCTTTGTAATTATTAAGTAACTTGCGATAATTTGAGACTGTGTGGATATTTGTTTCTCAACGACCTTTTATCCAATGTGTGTAGCATCCATTGATGATCCCTGTTTGAATTAGTGATTTCACTAGTGATTGCCAAATGGTAATTCTCTAACTCTATCGTATCTTATACATTTACAATTTGGCAATTCTTCTGTAACATAACTATAGATTCATAGATTCATCATTTTTATTTAATGTATTATAATCCACTAGCATTATTCTTTTTGATGTTCAAATTATCCCAAAATTGGCCAATAGGGTACCATCAGGCTGGCTCCTATTTTGTGTTGTCCTCATTAGTTTTTGAGTAGTTCTTTGCCTTATTCTTGCCCTGCCTCTGAAAGACATCTTTTCACAGAATCCTGGTAAGTTTTATTAGGGAATGGTATTTAGAGACCAAAATCTGGATGCCAGATATGCTCACTGTTGTTGGGTGTCACTGCCTTTAGGCCCCTTCAGTGGGCAAAGCGAGCAAATATCTTTCTAGAATAATTCATGAGTTTACCTACAAATCGGTAAGAAAATGTTAGACAACCCAATAGAAAAATGGGACGTTCTGCTCCTCTCTAGGATGTAGGAAGCAACAAAGAACATTGTTCCCACCCTAAAAATGAGAAAAAGCCTGATAATCTACAGAATCATAATTATTCTTAAGCCCATCAGAGAGCTGACAATGCAAGACAACCAAGTAACCTGAATTCCAAAGAGAAGGCCCTCCAAAAGACAGATGGGTCACGAGAAAGGTTTCGCCTTTGGCAGAGCATGAGATAGAGAGGTGGCCACCACACAAACAGGTGAGACAAAATCAGGTGCTGTCCTAAGTGCGTTATATTTATTAGCTCTTTTAATACTCAAAACAACCATATAAAACAGAAAAATTACTTGTGGGCCAAAGGTAATCAACAGAGGAACTAAAAATCATGATACAACTATACTGAGAGGTGATACAGAGGACTTCTGATAAGAGGCCAAGAGATAAGGTCTAAAACTGATAAACCAAAAAGTAGTATTATATACTTAAACTGAATTATACACCTAAAAATGGTTCTGATGGTAAATTTCATGTTTTGTGGGGTTTTTTTTTTTTTAACCACAATTTTAAAAAGTAGCATCACGAGCATACTAATTAGTGATAACTAGAATAAACAGGTAAAATTATCTTCTCTGGGGGGTTATACTTCAGATAGGAAAGGGTAAGAAGAGGGACAGTTGTTTTCCTTATAATCTTACTTGAACTACTACATTTTTTTTTAAGTATGTATTACTTTGTTAATTTTTTCAAACTCTGATGAAAAGATCTTACCTTGATCTGCAAGACATCAAGTGGAACTGTCTCTCCTTTCACAATGGCAAGTGTAGCATCTGTAATATGTCTAAAAGATAACAAGAAGGAAATGATCATGTTGTGAAAAATAAGCAACACCTCCCCCAACACACACACATACACACACACACACAACCACACTCCTACCCAGAGTACTAATAGCTGGGTCAAGAAAAAGACAAATTCCTTCAAAATACTCCAGGAAAGCAGAACAAAGGTGTATAAAAGAATTACTGATACAAATCTAGTGGAAGGCTCTGATACAGACTCAAAGAGAAGGCTTTGGCAAAGAGAAGTTTATACAAGGCATCAATCATTTATTTACTTCACATTTATTGAGTCTCTACATTGTGTCTGACTTTTATCACTGGAAAATATGATAAATAAATAATAATACAACATCTTTCATTCATTGTAAGAGAATGAAAGTTAAGCACTGCAAAAACCATATTCCTTTTTACTCTAATAATCTGAAGGATAGCTAAAGGACAGGATTTGCTGGAGTTTTCTCAGCAAAATATAATAAATCCCCAAAATATACACATTAATTCCAATGCTTGGATTACATTCTGGGTTCCCTAGGAAGCAAGTTGAAACTTAAGAAACAGCCTACTTTACTTTCTCATATTTCTCTATCAACATATCTTTATCCCATTTTCCCTCCAATACAGTTGCTATCTGGGAAGTAGGTAGCAGTTTAGAAAATGAGATTCAATTTAGGAGAAAGCAAGACACATGATCACCAGTTTAGATTAATTTGATATGAATACATTAATTTCAAAGGAAGTTATTAGAAAGAATCCTAAAGCTTTGTGCTTGCTCTGAGTAGTACCTAGCGCATTAAGAGGTTTAAGAAGTGCTTTTGAGAGGCTGACCTTTAAAAAATGTTCCAACTGAAAAAATGCCTTTTTCTATTAATTTTTTTTTCAAAATTCCTTGGCAGAAGATGGTTAAAATGCAACCTTAAATTTATCATTCTCCAGCAATAATTGAAAGTTCTAAATAAAGCAGCACTGTAGCACGAAACAGCTATTTTTTAGGATTATTTATCTGCGACATTCCAAATTCAAAATTCCTTTTTCTTCTGTAGTAATTATGGTACAACAAATCTTGACAGCGATGCAAAAAGCAAAGCCTTGTTCTTTTAAGTAGCCTCAGGCGTCTGCCATGTTAAGAGGTCTACAAAATTATGAACCCAGGGCAGACTGACTTAATTATCTAAGAGCCCTGGGGCATGCTTATAAATTAAGTTTTATAAATCTTTAAATTATAAATAGAAGCAGCAACAACATTAGTTTAACTACAGGGAAAATCAGCTCCTAAAAAACTGAAGGCTATCTAAGACCCTGAGAGCAGCCACACTGCACAGACACTGGCTTTTGGATAGGTGAGGCGTTCTCTAAGGGACATGTCCTACCTTGGCATCACTGGCATATCTGGTAATGCTGGCAAGCAGTTCTAATAATCTATACTGACAGGCGGAAAGAGTAGCTATCTAAAGTAACCAAGACCCAAACCAGATAGGATTTGTCTCAGATAAGAAAAAATGTTTAATTCATTGTTTGTCATATTTATAGCCCCTCAAAAATTCTAAACTGGTAAAAAAATATGGCAAACTGAAATGCCACATTAGGCGGCAGGATGATTGGTAAAGAGCTGAACACTCCCCATCAGACTAAGGCTTGAAGCATGAGAGATGTTTTAATAAAGGCCTGATATATGTCTACGCTTATGCCTGGTGTTTGATATATGGAGCAAGGTTTTTAACTAAAAAAAAAAAAAAAAAAAAAAGTTAAAAGATAAAAGATGACTCCTAAAACGACAACAGCAAAAATAAATCCACAAAACCAGCCTATTCAAAATCCCAAAGCAGAACTGGACAGCCACATGCAAAAGAATGAAACTAGACCACTAGCTTACACCATACACAAAGATTAGCTCAAAATGGATTAAAGACTTGAATGTAATAAGACCTGAAACCATAAAACTTCTAGAAGAAAACATAGAGGGTAAGCTTCTTGACATAAGACTTGGCAATGATTTTTGAATCTAACACCAAAAGCAAAAGCAATAAAAGTAAAAATAAGTAAGTGGGGCTACATGATACTAAAAACCTTCTGTGCAGCAAAGAAAACCATCAACAAAATGAAAAGGCAACCTACTGAATGGGAGAAAATATCTGCAAATCATATATCTGGTAAGTGGTTAATATACAAAATATATAAAGATCTCATACAACTCAACAGAAAAAAAAATCCACTTGAAAAATGGGTAGATAACTGGAATCGACATTTTTCAAGAGAAGACATACATACAGATGTCCAACAGGTACATGAAAAGATGCCCAGCATCATTAACCATCAGGGAAATGCAAATCAAAACACAATGAGACATCACCTCACACCTGTTAGAATGGCTATTACCAAAAAGATAAGAAGGGCTTCCCTGGTGGCGCAGTGGTTGAGAATCTGCCTGCCAATGCAGGGGACACGGGTTCATGCCCTGGTCTGGGAAGATTCCACGTGCCGTGGAGCAGCTGGGCCCGTGAGCCACAATTACTGAGCCTGCGCGTCTGGAGCCTGTGCTCCGCAACAAGAGAGGCCGCGATAGTGAGAGGCCCGTGCACCACGATGAAGGGTGGCCCCCGCTTGCCGCAACTGGAGAAAGCCCTCGCACAGAAATGAAGACCCAACACCGCCATAAATAAATAAATAAATACTTAGAAAAAAAAAGATAAGAAATAACAAGTATTGTAGAGGATGTGGAGAAAAGGGAACCCTCCTGCACTGTTGCTGGGAATGTAAATTGGTGCAGCCAGTATGGAAAACAGTATGGAGGGTCCTCAAAGAATTAAAAATGGAACTACCATATGATCCAGCAATTCCACTTCTGGGTATTTATCCAAAGAAAGCGAAAACACTAACTCAAAAGATATATTCACCCGTGTTTGTTGTTCAGCATTATTTACAATAGCTAAGATATGGAAACAAGCTAAGTGTCCGTTGACAGATGAATGAATAAAGAAGATGTGATATATATGTGAGATACATATATATAAACATTTGTGTGCACACACACATATACACTGCAATACTATTCAGCAATAAAAAAGAATGAAATTTTGCCATCTGCAACAACACTGATGGACTTGGAGGGTATTATACTAAGTGAAGTAAGTCAGACAGAGAAAGACAAATACTGTATGATATATGTGGGTGGCATCTTTAAAAAAAAAACAACAAGGGACTTCCCTTGTGGCGCAGTGGTTAAGAATCCACCTGCCAATGCAGGGGACACGGGTTTGAGCCCTGGTCCAAGAAGATCCCATATGCCACAGAGCGACAAAGCCCGTGCGCCACAACTACTAAATCTGCGCTCTAGAGCCTGCGAGCCACAACTACTGAAGCCGGTGCTCTAGAGCTCGCGAGCCACAACTACTGAAGCCCGCACGCCACAGCTACTGAAGCCTGCGTACTAGAGCCCATGCTCCACAACAAAAAGAAGCCACTGTAACGAGAAGCCCATGCACCGTGAGGAAGAGTAGCTCCCGCTCACAGCAACTACAGAAAGCCTGCGTGCAGCAACGAAGACCCAATGCAGCCAAAAAATAAATTAAATTAAATTAAAATTTAAAAAAACAAGTTCATAGATGATACAGAGAACAAATTGATGGTTGTCAGAGGTGGGGTGTGGGAGGTTGGTAAAAAGGGTGAAGGGGGTCAAGTTATAAAATAAGTCAGTCATGGGGATGGAACGTATAGCATGGCAACTAACAATAATACTGTATTACATGTTTGAAAGTTTTTAAGAGAGTATATCTTAAAAGTTCTCATCACAAGGAAAAACAATTCTGTAACTATTGAATGGTGACAGATGTTAACTATAATTATTGTGGTGGCATACAAATATCAAATCATCGTGTTATACACCTGAAACTAATATGTTTTATGTCAACTACACCTCAATCTAAAATAAAAATCCTAAAGCAGAAAAAAAAATCCAAAACAGAAAATCACCTGAGTATTATTATTGTTATTGATTCTAGAAGGTTATAACAAGAAATGTCTTGAGAAGATTTCAATTCATTCATTCAACAAATATTTTTTATTGACCTCCCCCAATGTATCACAAAGCTTACGTTAAAGATCAGGCAACTGACAATAAGAACCTGCCTGAAAATGATTTGTCCAAGATTATATTTTTAATCACTGTCAAAGCCACGACTCAAATTCAAGATTCCCACCTTCTTTAAAGTCTAAATCTTTGTTTACATAATGCTTTCGAAAAAAAAGAGCAATAATAACAACTTGCCTGACTCCTGAGGACACTCTTAGACTCACAACAATTTAATTTAATGTCAGGGCTGCACTACTTTCTCTGTCTACTTTATCCACACTGCCTTCTACTTTTGGCATTCCCTAAAGGATGTAACTATATTTGGTTGTTTTAGCTACTTATATTATCAAGGTAATGGAGCCAAGGCTGCTGCTGGCCCAGTCTCCACAGGGAACTTGCTATTTGTCATCATGCATACTTAAAGCAAACAAATGATCACTGCAAATATGTCTTCACCAGAGAATCTTACAACACAAAAGCACACAAACAGTATGCTTGCATCAGTGAAGCTATCTTCTTAAGTAGCAGAAGGACATCAGTATTCATCTCCATACCTGACCTGAGCACTTAACATTAGACCACCAGGGTCCCACAACCCAACAGAGAAACTTCCCAATCAACCCAACACTTGAACTCTGATCTCTTCCTCTTAATGATTTGAAGTTTCAGGCTATCAAAACTCAAAAAGAAAATTATATCACACGTGTGAATTTTCCATTCCCAGGCTCGCTCACCCACAAATGCTACCATCCCACATTGACAACCTACTGGACTTTGTTTCCACTTTCGGCAAAGAGTGTCTGACTCAAACTACTGGTCTGGCCCAGTGGGATAAATCCAATGGGAATCTTACTGAAGGTAGCCTGGCGGGGAAGAAAACAAGAGCAAAGTTTTATTGTTACGGTCAGAAAATGAGGTTGAATAGAGAGGCACAGGTGTGTCCACTATGACAAAGTAACTGACCCTGGGCCTGCCTCCCAGCCTTCCTTCCCACACCCCTAGACCAGCAACCAGGTAATACTGACGAAGCAGGTTCTAGAACAAGGCAGTTCATGAAAACAACATACCTTCAAATTTGGAAGGAATATTTGGGTGCTCACTAATGGCAACTGGTTGGAAGAAATTTGGTTAAGAAAATGAGGGTCTTAGATATTAGATAAGTGCACGATTGTGACAGACTGTATTATATTGCCACACTATTTGACAAAGTTGCAGACAGAATTCAACTAAAAATGTCTAACATTTGTACACTGACTGAGGACAGGTGAAAGTGCCTTATAAACTACCTCAAGTATAAACAAGGCTAAGAGAATAAGCAAGGTCAAGTAGCAGAAGAATGGCATAGTAGAGGACTTAATTAAAGGCCACAAATAAACAGATACCATAAGGTTCCTAAAGATTATTTTGAGCTCAGTCTACTATTACCAAAGGGACTGGGAAGGATCTTCTTTCTTGTTGTTACTTATAAAATATTTTATCACACTTTTCTACAATAATTTAAAGTAATCTTACGAATACCCATGTACCCAAGACCCAGATTTAACAAATATTACATTTTGCCATATTTGCTTCAGAGTTTTAAGAAATAAAGTGATGCAGATACAATTCAAGTCCCTTCTCATCCTACTCCCCTTTCCCTTCCCAGAGGAAGCCTTTATCGTGAGGTTGGTGTGATTCCTTTCCATCCACATTGTTATCCTTTTACTACATAGTTTAGGCATCTATTAAGAGTATCTTTGTTTTCTGAATTTTAAAACTTTGTAGAAATGCATAACATACTTTGGCAACCTGCCTTTTTTTATTGAATATTTTTTAGATTTACCACGTAGATATTTATAAACCTAGTTCATTCATTTTAACTGTTGTATGGCTTCCAATATATGAATATACCACAATTTATTAATGAAGGAATCCTTTGAAGAAAAGATTCTGTAGAGAAATTTTATATTTTAAACAACTCTTGGTAAAAGCCATTGGATACCCTGGATTCCCAAAGCAGAAAAGTCCACCATGAGTTAATAAAAGTGTTCTATGACATAGGCAGAAGTACATTATTTTCTAAAATCCGAGGAAGCACAACTTGTGCCCATCTTAAAATATAAAAAGGGGAGAAAGGGTAAAAGAAAGAAATAAAGAGAGATAAAAAGAACAGGAAAGTAAAAGTCAAAATGCAATTATTCTTATTTTAAAGCTCACCTCATCTGCTCTTCGAAGAACTCCAGTTATAACCTACAAATGTTTTAAAAAAATTATTATGAACAACTTGTATTTCCTTTATCATAAAAGAATTGGATTCAATTTTCATGGACCACAAACTTGTTCCTGTTTTCTTCCTAGAAACTATGCCAAAAGATGTATTGGCTCTTAAAACACAAACTATTCTCCAATAAGATCAGAGCTAGATTAGACTTTATTCTCCACCTAGGATCAATAGTACTATAAAGGCTAAGATAAAATAATTATAAAACTTCTACATTATATTAGTAAAATTACATTTTTAAGTTCTATAAGATGGGTATAAATGTGATGTACACATCAATTATACTAAAGATCCTAGTTTCCTACTATGAAGTACACATATCGGAAAAAAAAACAGCTCTTTGCTACACTCAGAGAGAAGCCTGCTCTCAATAAATGTTTCTTACTGATGAATATGAAGACAAGGGAGATTTTATTCCCTCTATAAAAAGACATTTTTAATTTGAATTTTTACTTAATTTATTTTTTATTTTTAAACTATAATACCCATGTCTTGTAAAAACTGTGAAAAATACCTGGAGAAAAAATACTTTCTCATAAACCCACCAGGCATCATTAGTCAGTTGTTTATATTTTGCTATATTTCCCTCCAATTCTTTTATTTAACCAGGGCATATTTTGATGACTAGATTATACCAGATACACAATTTGGTTTCTTTCTTAAAAACATTTTGTAAAGTCAAGGCAAAGGCCAATCTTCTCCCGCATCTCCTGCCTCACTGAGTTTCGGGATTAAATGGGGCTGTCATGAGGTCCACTTCATTACTTTGTTGGCATGCTATCCGTATTCTTCACACTTCATTAAAAAGCCATAAACACAATTACAAGATCATTAGCACAGCCTTTTTAAAAGAAGCTTACTAAGGCTCACATGATTGCTAAGTCAAACACAGGACAGTGCCCTGTCTGCTGTTAGCTACTGGTCCCTGAACACCAATGAAACCACAAAAATAGAGGCAAAAGACAATGAGAAACGAGGTACGGATGTGACTTATGGTACACAGGATGGGGTGACTGAGTGGGAGGGGCACCTGCACCTCTTCTTTTGAAAAGAAGAGCATTTCCAGGGCAATATACTTACTGTCCTTATTGGACCAAAGCAAGCATTAAGGAAATGGAATTGAAGAACAAAAGCAACGCATACATCGGAACATGTAGATCTCTTCCTCTAAATGTACCATTAGGAGATAACATTACATGGGATGGAAATGATGTGAGACTGGACAGATGCATTTTTTTAAAAGGCAATTGTTATTTATGTTTATTTTATAAGAAACCTTCCCATAATTGAAACAGTGATTCCCTAACAAACAGGGCTACTTCATAAGAGTCTTCAAAATATAAAAAGCGTTTCACACCCAGCACCATTTTGTACCCTGTTTTATTCCATTTTATCCAACTTAAATTTGATAAAAGAAAAACCCTTCTATGTGCTGGGTATAGAATTTATACGAAGCAATGAAATAAAAGTGCATGAGAAAAATGTAATGCTATACTTGTTTCAGAGAGAAACAATCCTAAAAAGAATGGGTTACAAAGAAATAATTTCCTTAAATTATAACCACTTTATGCCACTGCTCCAAGACCTAATTTCTATTTTCCTCCCTTTCAAAATGGTTTCAAACAGAAAAGCGGCCACACCTCCTGCAAAGTCCCATCTCCTCCAGCAACAACGATCACATCTGTGTTTTCCAGCAGTTCCAGGAGCTTCTTGGCTTGGCCCTCATAATCTGTCTGCAATACAAAGGAAGCCTTTGGTAAATTTATCATCCTAGAGCCACAAGCCCAAAGGTCTAAAAATACGGGATATTTTCTTTAAAGTTTTACACTGAATCTTTTCTTAAATTCTACATAACTGATATACATGAAAAACTAAACAGCTATCAAAGCAACTATGTATGGTTTTTATAGTTTTATATTTTTAGAGCTGGAAGGGACCTCAGAAACCATCTAGTCGGCTCCTTACTTTAAAAATAAAACTCAAACCTAGTGATTTGTCTCGGTTATACAGTCAGCTAGTCAGAGGAATCATTTCTAGTCCAGTGCAGGTTCTATTACATCATTTACCCAGTGACTTTCATCTGCAAGCAGAAAGTCAAGTGTATATGCAAATAAGGAGAAACAGATGTAATAAAAAAGAGCACAGATTTGAGAGCCCAGGAGACCCAGATTAAATCCCAACTCTGCTACTTTTTAGCTGAGTGGCCTTAAACTCTCAGGATCTTAATTTCCTTATCAATGAAATCATGTGTACTGGAGGAAGGGAAAAGTGCTTCCTCCTAATACTGTTGGAAAGCAGTATGAAAAGCGACTAGCAAGGTAATTGTCCTTAACTGGCACTGTACTACATAAACGGTTACTGTGGTTTTGCTATGATTGTACATAAAGAAATATAGGTAGGACTCAAAGCAGTCACAAAAAGGTGACTAAATGGTATGTAAGCCTCACCATTTGTATTGAGAATACCTCATTTCAGATACACATGTAGACTTAAATGAATGATCTAAGCCACCACCTCTAAAACCAAACACTGAATTTTAACAAATGTAATGTAACTAATACTGAAATAAGGAAACACTCTCTCCTGTTGACACTTTACTAGACACACTAATAGGCAAAAATTAAAGATTTGGATGTCAGATGGGCTAAAGCACCTAGGCCACTAAGTCACAGTCAACACACAAAAAACGAAGTCCCGGGCTTCCCTGGTGGCGCAGTGGTTGAGAATCTGCCTGCCAATGCAGGGGACACGGGTTCGAGCCCTGGTCTGGGAAGATCCCACATGCCGCGGAGCGGCTGGGCCCGTGAGCCACAATTACTGAGCCTGCGCGTCTGGAGCCTGTGTTCTGCAACAAGAGAGGCCGCGACAGTGAGAGGCCCGCGCACCGCGATGAAGAGTGGCCCTCCCTTGCCACAACTGGAGAAAGCCCTCGCACAGAAACGAAGACCCAACACAGCCATAAAAAAAAAAAAAAAAAAAAAAAAAACGAAGTCCCTACACTAACACCATCTAATCTTATGATGAATGGTTCTACTTTTATCCTGAAAAATGAAATGACTGGCTTTGCAGTTATACATTTGTAAACATTTCTCTTTTTTTTTTCACAGTTATCAGTTTATTAGAAAGGATTCAGATGAACAGACAAATGAAGAGGTACATGGGGCAAGGTGTGTGGGGAGGGGTGTGGGGTCTCCAGGCCCTCTCTGGGCGCACCACCTCTCCCCAGATCTCCACAGGTTTACCAGCCCAGAAGCTCTCCAAACCCTGTCCTTTTGGGTTTTTGTGTCGGTTTCATTACATACCCATGGTTGATTAAATCATTGCCCTCTGGTGATTGAGCTCAATCAATCCAAATATTTCACTTTTTAAAAAAAGAATATAGGGACTTCCCTGGTGGCACAGTGGTTAGGAATCTGCCTGCCAATGCAGGGGACACGGGTTTGAGCCCCGGTCCAGGAAGAGCCCACAGGCCGCGGAGCAACTAAGCCCGCACGCCTAGAGTCTGTGCTCTGCAGCAAAAGAAGCCTGCGCACCACTACGAAGAGTAGCCCCCGCTCGCCTCAACTAGAGAAAGCCCGCACACAGCAATGAAGACCCAACGCAGCCAAAAATAAATATTAAAAAAAAAAAGAGAGAGAATATATGTTGATCCTGATTAAAAGGATGCTTTGTGAACACCCCGAAATAGGTGATCACTGGGAATCTGCACGGGTTCACCAAGAACGAGGCATTTCAGAGTATCCTCATCTTTGACAGATTACTAGATCAGAAGATCAGGAAATCCAGACAGACATTCTATTGGGTCTTCTGCAAGGCACCTGGCAGGTTATTTGATAATATCCTTGGGGACAAGGTGGAGATGGGTGGGAACAATACGCTAGAATACAATTGGGTGAATTGATTACCAATTGAATGTCTACGTTCAAAGTAAGATGCTCAGTGGAGGGACATCAAATTGTAGGTAGATTCCTGGTGACATTTATTTAGGGCTCTCCATTCAGCCTTTTCCTACACAACACTTTATCAACAACAGAGAGGAAAGGTAATTGACTGAATGCGTAAATGATACAAACCTGACAATCTTGCCCCTCCTGACTTCTTCAACCTCATCCTCTCTCCTGTCTCCCCTTGCTCATTCTCCTCCAACTACATCTGCCTTCTCACTCTTCCTCAAGCCCCAAGTACACTCCTCCGTAGAGCCTCTGAATGTGCAGTACGCTCGGCCTGGATGCTTTCCCCAACCTACCAGCATGACTCACTCATTTCCCCCACGTCTCTTCCACAGGTCATCTTACCAGACTGGCCTTCCTTGGCCTCCTGAACTAAACTAACACCGCCATTACTCTTGTTCTCCTTACCCTGCTTGATTTTTCTTGTTGGCTCTCATCACCATCTGACAAATCATATGTTTATTTGTATATGTTTCTTATCTGCATCCCTCTTTTTCACACTTTGAATGGAAGCTCTTTGAGGACAGAGAGGGAAAACGTGTTTTGTTCAGACTGTATCCTCAACATGTAGAACAGAGCTTACTTTGTAGTAGGTACTCAAATATTTGCAAGAAAAATTGATAAATATGAATAAGTACACGAATGAAAGAACCAAAATTCAAAAAGATATTGAAAGATTTAACAGACCATAATTTAAAAGATTACATTAATAGGGATGACACATTTGAGGCTCTGATCTTAAGAGGAAAATTCCAAATGCAACAAAGAGAAAGGATAAAGAGTGGCCTAATGATGCAGAAAACTTGAACCTTATACCTTTCACAAAAATTAACTCAAAATGGATCATAGACCTAAATGTCAAATAAAAAACTATAAAGCTTCTAGAAAATAACACAGTAGAGGATCTAGGTGATCCTGGGTTTGGTGATGAGTTTTTAGATAAATCACCAAAAGCAAGATCCACAAAAGAAAAAAATTGATAAGTTGGACTTCTTTACAATTAAAAACTTCTGCTCTGTGAAAATACTGTTAAGAGAATGAAAACACAGCTTTAAAAGACAGTATAAGAGAAAATATTTTCGAAACACATATCTGATAAAGAACTTGTATTCAAAGAACTCTAAAACTCAACAATAAGAGAACAAACAAGAAACAACTCAATTAAAATAGCAAAGATTTGAACAGACACCTCACTGAAGAAGATATACAGATGGAAAATAAACAAATGAAAAAATGTTCAATGTTATATGTCATTAGGGAACTGCAAATTTAAACAATGAGAAACTACTATATACCTATCAGAACAGCTAAAACCCCAAACACTGAGAACACCAAATACTGATGAGGATGTGGAGCAACAGAAAATCTCCTTCACTGCTAGTGGGAATGCAAAATGGTACAGCCACTTGTGGAAAGCAGTCTGCCAGTTTCTTACAAAGCTAAGCATACCATGTAATACAGCCACTGCACTCCTAGGTATTTACCCAAATGAGCTGGAAAATTATGTCCACACAAAAACGTGCACACAAATGTTTATGGCAGCTTTATTCATAACTGCAAAACTGGAAGCAATCAAGATGTCCTTCAATAGGTAAATGGATAAACAAACTGTTGTACATCTACATGATGGAATATTATTCAGTGAGAAAAGGAAATAAATAAGCTATCAAGTCATGAAAAGACAAGCCACTGAGGAGCCCAGGTGAGACCAACACAAGAACAGCTCTGAACACGGACTGTTGACCAACAGAATTGTAAGCAGAAAAACTGTTGTCAAGGCAGTTTATTATGTAGCAATAGATAACTGGTATAGAAATAAATCTAAATACATTAACAATTACAATAAATGTTAACGGATTATATGGTCCAGTCAAAAGGCACATACACAAAAAGCATTGGATCTTTAAAATATCCTGTTTTCATGCCTTTACCAATGATGCATTAAAATATAAGGATACAAAATGGCTTAAGTAAAGATAAGTAAAAATTATACCAAGTAAAAACTAATCAAAGCAAGCTAGTATGGTTACTAACAATACTAAATAAAATAGACCACAGTAAAAGACAGCATTAGTGCTAAAGAGAGTAACTCTATGACACTGTCAACACGCAAGAAAAATGAAATAATTTGAAATGTGTATGCATCTACTGACATAGTCTCAAAATATAAAAAAGCAAAAGTGGATAAAACTACATAGAGAAACAGACAAATCTATCTAGTGGGATATTTCTAACACCTCTTTCTGAATAATCTATAGTTAAAACAGAAGAAAAAAATCAGTAAGGACATGTAAGATTTGAGCCACACAACTAACAGACTTGACTTAATGGACATATATAGAACATGGTACCCAATAACTGATATATATTCTTTTTAGGCCTACATAAAACATTTATGAAAACAAACCACATGCTAGGCCATAAAACAAATCTCAATAAACTTAAAATACTGGAATTATATAGACTACATTCTCTGACCATAACACAATTAAATCAGAAACCATTAACAAAAAGATGTGGGAAAACTTTAGATTTGAAATTTTTAAAACATGCTAAATAACTCATAGGTCAAACAAAAAGCATGATGAAAATTAGAAAACATTTAGAAATGAATGATAATGAAAATATTATATATGAAAACTCCTAGGATGCAGCTGAAGCAGTAAAGTTTATAGCTTTCTAAGAAAACACCAGGAGAGAAGGGTGAAAATTAATGAAATAAACATCCAAGTTAAAATGTCAAAAAGAACAGCAGAAAAAAAGCCAAAGAAAGTAGAATGAAGGAAACAATAAAGACAGACCAAAAATTAATGAAAGAAACATAAATGAAAGGATCAACAAGCCAAAAAATGGTTCTTGGCAAGGATTAATTAAATTGATGCACCTTTCACATGACTGGCAGGCAAAAAAAAAAAAAAAAGCACAAATAAACAATAAAACAATATTGAGCAAGAAAATGATGTATTTCAGATGTTACAGAAATTTAAAAGTTAAAAAGAAGATATTATGAACAACTTGATGCCTATTAATTTGAAAACTTAGATGAAATTCACAAATTCCTTTAAAAAATTTACCTTACTAAAATTAATTCAAGAAGAAATAGAACTTCCTGATGTACTTCTACAGCCATTAAAGAAATTTAATATACAAAAAAATTTCCCTTCAAAGAAAGCTCCAGGCCCAGATGGTTCTCCTTGTGAGTTCAACCAAACACTCCAGGAACAAACAATATCAGTCTTAAATAACCATTCTCAGATCTCTCATACGTAGAGTCTGCAAAATGCATTACAGGTCCTGAAATAAATGTCAGTTTTCTTCCCCACCCTCCCATCCCCAGAGGCAGACAACTAGAAGACCACACCTCGGACAAGCTGGAGAAGAGAGTTCAACATCAACATTGCATGGTCAATTGGACTAAATGACCATTCAATCTCTATGATTTAATGAAAGTGTGTAATATTAAAAATAGGTATACCATAGATTTACAAACATGGTAACAGTGATTTTCACCAAATACATACACCTATGTACATACCACACACATAGCACTTAAAGTCAAGAAAGTGGAGTCTTGAGGCATCTTCTAGAATAGCACAATTCCCTCTCATTTATTTTTGTCCCCATTTCTTCTTACCCAAATCTCAAAAATTCTAAAGCTTTACCACTTAAAATTCCTCACCTGAAATAATTCCTCACCAGAAAGAAAATGTTTACCTGTCTGTGGAACTACCAAGAAATTAAATTAATTACTCAAACTTGAAGTTTCTTTTTAATAGTCAGAAAAAGAATTCTTACAGCTGTAACAACTTTCATCTTCCAAGAGACAATAGTTCCACGTCCTATCTGTCAGATGAAAGGAGCCAAGTTCATGGCTCCATTTAATCCTGTTCTGAAAGTGAAAAGCTGACCGTGGTTGGAAAAAACAATATTATCTTATTAATTATCAGAAGAAGAACACAACATTGACTTCTCTGTTCTTATCTTCTTAAGTGATAAGCGATTTCTGCTAAGAAGTCAAGAGAAGAGGATATGTTATAAGGAGGGGTAGCTTGGATAAAATCAACACTCTAGAGCAGTTCTCACCTTAACGATAGTCACATCCATGCCAGATAAGTGTAAAATCGGGGCAGCATTTTTTTCAAATAGAGTCCTGGCTTTGCTGTAGACAAAGGAAAAAAACACAAATATTTTAACACGAGTTCTCAAGAGGAAATATAAAAAGCCCAACCATCTTCTCTGGAAGAGAACAAGAAGTAGCGTAGAGAACACGTTTCCTCTATTTGTTCAAGGACAGGAAGGCTAGTGAAGAGTAATGAGTTTCTCGGGATATAAACATGGCCTCTTTCACTCTGGGGCCTCCAGGATTTTGCCCCTTGTGTCTATACAATAGCTCTTACCCATGTGGGATGCTTACAGTGCACAATCCAGTTCCTCTAGAGGAAGTGTGTACACTAGATATGGCTCCACTCAGGTGACAATGTCTGATTCACTCAACAAGCATTTACTGAGCCTCTACTGTGTGCTAGACACATCTAGGAACTGGGCAAACAACAGGACAAGGCAGACAAAAATACGTGTCACTGAGGTATAATGTAATAAGCCCTCATGGAACTAATTTATATTCCAGTGGTTGACTGAGAATGTACTAGAAATCAAGGGATACAGAAGCTGCAAAAAGTCCCCAATTGCAGAGTCTCAAAGTTGAATAAATGTTAAAACATACCAATCAGCTGACTTGTCTTTTACCCAAATATTTTCAACCATCACATCACAAAACAAAAACAAAAACTAGTACTTTCAAAACAATCAACACCAAACATCTAACTTTTACATCCACATTTACTCAGTCCTCTTTCAAAAAGATTATTTTTTTTTATCAGTGATGCATGCTTCAACTTTCTTAAGAATATTTTATACTAGAAACAGACACAAAAGTAGTGAATGAGGAACATGTAGAGTGATGCACAGACCAACATTCTTTAAACTAAAAGAAATAGCTATCAAATGGAACACAGAACATAAAACATTTCTGATTATGAATTAAAATAGAAACTGAGAAGCTTGAGCAAATTTTCACAAGAACCAAAAGAATACCTTGAACCAAGGGCCTATGTGAGCACGTAATAAGCAAATTAAACAAACATATCCTCCCTCTTCTACAGCTCTGAATGCTTATTAGAATGAACATGAAAGGCTAAATGGAAATTTCTCCTTTCCAGATCACCATTTCTGGGGCTTAACCCAACAATAAAAGGCTGAGCTAGTGATACTGTAAACATTTCTCCTTGCAGGGTTGCTTTCATTACTAGGTTGATAAGAAAGGGTCAGGTAGAAGTGGATTAGATCTATCTCTGAGAAGCAAAACGCTGGAGAAGTCTCAATCGGCTGTATTAATCACTTACAACACATCTGTAAGCTCCTCTGAGTTAGTTTAAGAAATAAGATTTGGGCTTCCCTGGTGGTGCAGTGGTTAAGAATCCGCCTGCCAATGTCAGGGACACAGGTTCGAGCCCTGGTCTGGGAAGATCCCACATGCCGCGGAGCAACTAAGCCCATGCGCCACAACTACTGAGCCTGCGCTCTAGAGCCCACGAGCCACAACTACTGAAGCCCGCACGCCTAGAACCTGTGCTCCACAACAAGAGAAGCCACCGCAATGAGAAGCCCGTGCACCACAACGAAGAGTAGCCCCCGCTCGCCACACCTAGAGAAATCCCGCACACAGCAACGAAGACCCAACTCAGCCATAAATAATAAATTAATTAATTAATAAAAAAAAAAAAAGATTTGCAGAAGTAAAATGAGGTATCACCTCACACCAGTCAGAATGGCCATCCTCAAAAAGTCTACAAAGAATAAATGTTGGTGCAGCCACTATGGAGAACAGTATGGAGGTTCCTTAAAAAACTAAAAATAGAACTACCATATGATCCAGCAATCCCACTACTGGGCATATATCCAGAAAAGATGAAAACTCTAATTCAAAAAGATACATGCACCCCAATGTTCATAGCAGCACTATTTACAATAGCCAAGACATGGAAGCAACCTAAGTGTCCATCAACAGATGAATGGATAAAGATGTGTATGTGTATGTGTATGTGTGTGTGTGTGTGTGTGTGTGTGTGTGTGTGTAGAATATATTATATACATTATATATAAAGGAATATTACTCAGCCATAAAAAAGAATGAAATATTGTCATTTGCAGCAACATGGATAGACTTAGAGATTATCATACTAAGTGAAGACAGAAAGAGAAAGACAAATATTATATGATATTACTTACATGTGGAATCTAAAAAATAATACAAATGAATTTATTTAAAAAATAGAAACAGACTCACAGACATAGAAAACAAAGTTATGGCTACCAAAGGGGGAAGGGATAAATTAGGAGTATGGGATTAACAGATACACACTACTATATATAAAATAAACAATAAGAATTTACTGTATAGCATAGGGAACTATATTCAATAACTTATAATAACCTACCATGGAAAAGGATCTGAAAAAAATATATGTATGTATATATAACTGAATCATTTTGCTGTACACCTGAAACTAACACAAGACTGTAAATCAAGTATACTTCAATTAAAAAAAGAAAGAAAGAAAAAAGATTTGAACATTTGGGCCTTTATTCACATCTTTATGTAATGCCACAGGTACAGAAAATCTCTGAAGTGGAAGTGAAGGCATTATTTTTCCTTCTAATATTCCATATAAAAGATTGAAAAACAAGTGTTACCAGTAATAAATGTATTATTTATTATATAATTAAGGGTGAGATAGCACCAGAGTTAAATAAAGCTTCCTATACCTATAGCAATTTGCAGGTTCACACGCACACACAAAATAATTACTTGCTAATGTATTATTTATTAATGCAAAACACAGTTATTTCCTAAAGCTGTAATGTAGTTTTAAACTAGTACTACATAAGGAAATAGCTACATGATAAATTATAAATTATATGTCAGGTCAGAGCCAAGACGACAAAAATAGTACAGTTAAATAGTGAAAGCTTTAAAAAAAGATG